>NC_072426.2:166028888-166334166 GCF_028878055.3 Symphalangus syndactylus
GTGAAAATTCTTTCTGTTCTGTGCATTCAACTAACAGAGTTGAACCTTACTTTTGATTGAGCCGTTCTGAAACACTCTTTGTGTAGAAACTGCAATTGGACATGTTAAGCGCTAAGAGGCCTACATTAGGAAAAAGAATATCTTCAAATAAAAACTACACAGATGCATTCTGTGAAACTTATTTCTGATCTGTAAATTCAGTTAACAGAGATAAAACATATTTTTGATTGAGCAGTTATGAAACACTCTTTTTGTAGAAAATGCAAGTGGAGATTCGGAGCGCTAAGAGGGTAATAGTGGAAAAAGGAATGTCATCAAATATAAACTACACAGAATCATTCGGTGAAACTTCTTTCTGATCTGTGCATTCAGCTAACAGAGTTAAACCATACTTTTGATTGAGCACATCTGAACACTCTTTCTGTTGAAAATGCAACTGGACATTTGGAGCGCTAAGAGCGTAGTAGTGGAAAAAGGAATATATGCAAATATAAACTACACAGAAGCATTCTGTGAAACTTCTTTCTGATCTGAGCATACAGCTAACAGAGTTAAACCATACTTTTGATTGAGCAGTTTTGAAACTCTCTGTCTGTAGAAAATGCAACTGGACATTCGTAGCGCTAAGTGGGTAATAGTGGAAAAAAGAATATGTTCAAATATAAACTACACAGAAGCATTGTATGAAACTTCTTTCTGTTCTGTGCATTCAACTAACAGAGTTGAACCTTACTTTTGATTGAGCCGTTCTGAAACACTCTTTCTGTAGAAACTGCAATTGGACATTCTGAGCGCTAAGAGGCCTATATTGGGAAAAAGAATGTCTACAAATAAAAACTACACAGAAGAATTGTGTGAAACTACTTTCCGTTCTGTTTGTTCAACTAAAAGAGTTGAACCTTTGTTTTGATTGAGCCGTTCTGAAACACTCTTTCTGTAGAAAATGCAAGTGGAGATTCGGAGCGCTAAGAGGGTAATAGTGGAAAAAGGAATGTCTCCAAATATAAACTACACAGAATCATTCTGTGAAACTTCTTTCTGATCTGTGCATTCAGCTAACAGAGTTAAACCATACTTTTGATTGAGCAGATCTGAACACTCTTTCTGTAGAAAATGCAACTGGACATTTGGAGCGCTAAGAGAGTAGTAGTGGAAAAAGGAATATATTCAAATATAAACTACACAGAAGCATTCTGTGAAACATCTTTCTGATCTGAGCATTCAGCTAACAGAGTTAAACCATACTTATGATTGAGCAGTTTTGAAACACTCTGTCTGTAGAAAATGCAACTGGACATTCGTAGCGCTAAGTGGGTAATAGTGGAAAAAAGAATATTTTCAAATATAAACTACACAGAAGCATTGTATGAAAATTCTTTCTGTTCTGTGCATTCAACTAACAGAGTTGAACCTTACTTTTGATTGAGCCTTTCTGAAACACTCTTTCTGTAGAAACTGCAATTGGACATTCTGAGCGCTAAGAGGCCTATATTGGGAAAAATAATATCTTCAAATAAAAACTACACAGAAGCATTGTGTGAAACTTATTTCTGATATGTTCATTAAGCTAACAGAGTTAAACCATACTTTTGATTGCGCAGTTCTGAACACTCTTTCTGTAGAAAATGCAAGTGGACATTCGGAGCGCTAAGAGGGTAATAGTGGAAAAAGGAATATATTCAAATATAAACTACACAGTAGCATTCTGTGAAAATTCTTTCTGTTCTGTGCATTCAACTAACAGAGTTGAACCTTACTTTTGATTGAGCCGTTCTGAAACACTCTTTGTGTAGAAACTGCAATTGGACATGCTAAGCGCTAAGAGGCCTACATTAGGAAAAAGAATATCTTCAAATAAAAACTACACAGATGCATTCTGTGAAACTTATTTCTGATCTGTAAATTCAGTTAACAGAGATAAATCATATTTTTGATTGAGCAGTTATGAAACACTCTTTTTGTAGAAAATGCAAGTGGAGATTCGGAGCGCTAAGAGGGAATAGTGGAAAAAGGAATGACTTCAAATATAAACTACATAGAATCATTCGGTGAAACTTCTTTCTGATCTGTGCATTCAGCTAACAGAGTTAAACCATACTTTTGATTGAGCACATCTGAACACTCTTTCTGTTGAAAATGCAACTGGACATTTTGAGCGCTAAGAGCGTAGTAGTGGAAAAAGGAATATATGCAAATATAAACTACACAGAAGCATTCTGTGAAACTTCTTTCTGATCTGAGCATACAGCTAACAGAGTTAAACCATACTTTTGATTGAGCAGTTTTGAAACTCTCTGTCTGTAGAAAATGCAACTGGACATTCGTAGCGCTAAGTGGGTAATAGTGGAAAAAAGAATATGTTCAAATATAAACTACACAGAAGCATTGTATGAAACTTCTTTCTGTTCTGTGCATTCAACTAACAGAGTTGAACCTTACTTTTGATTGAGCCGTTCTGAAACACTCTTTCTGTAGAAACTGCAATTGGACATTCTGAGCGCTAAGAGGCCTATATTGGGAAAAAGAATGTCTACAAATAAAAACTACACAGAAGAATTGTGTGAAACTACTTTCCGTTCTGTTTGTTCAACTAAAAGAGTTGAACCTTTGTTTTGATTGAGCCGTTCTGAAACACTCTTTCTGTAGAAAATGCAAGTGGAGATTCGGAGCGCTAAGAGGGTAATAGTGGAAAAAGGAATGTCTCCAAATATAAACTACACAGAATCATTCTGTGAAACTTCTTTCTGATCTGTGCATTCAGCTAACAGAGTTAAACCATACTTTTGATTGAGCAGATCTGAACACTCTTTCTGTAGAAAATGCAACTGGACATTTGGAGCGCTAAGAGAGTAGTAGTGGAAAAAGGAATATATTCAAATATAAACTACACAGAAGCATTCTGTGAAACTTCTTTCTGATCTGAGCATTCAGCTAACAGAGTTAAACCATACTTATGATTGAGCAGTTTTGAAACACTCTGTCTGTAGAAAATGCAATTGGACATTCGTAGCGCTAAGTGGGTAATAGTGGAAAAAAGAATATGTTCAAATATAAACTACACAGAAGCATTGTATGAAACTTCTTTCTGTTCTGTGCATTCAACTAACAGAGTTGAACCTTACTTTTGATTGAGCCTTTCTGAAACACTCTTTCTGTAGAAACTGCAATTGGACATTCTGAGCGCTAAGAGGACTCTATTGGGAAAAATAATATCTTCAAATAAAAACTACACAGAAGCATTGTGTGAAACTTATTTCTGATATGTTCATTAAGCTAACAGAGTTAAACCATACTTTTGATTGCGCAGTTCTCAACACTCTTTCTGTAGAAAATGCAAGTGGACATTCGGAGCACTACGAGGGTAATAGTGGAAAAAGGAATATATTCAAATATAAACTACACAGTAGCATTCTGTGAAAATTCTTTCTGTTCTGTGCATTCAACTAACAGAGTTGAACCTTACTTTTGATTGAGCCGTTCTGAAACACTCTTTGTGTAGAAACTGCAATTGGACATGCTAAGCGCTAAGAGGCCTACATTAGGAAAAAGAATATCTTCAAATAAAAACTACACAGATGCATTCTGTGAAACTTATTTCTGATCTGTAAATTCAGTTAACAGAGATAAAACATATTTTTGATTGAGCAGTTATGAAACACTCTTTTTGTAGAAAATGCAAGTGGAGATTCGGAGCGCTAAGAGGGTAATAGTGGAAAAAGTAATGTCTTCAAATATAAACTACACAGAATCATTCGGTGAAACTTCTTTCTGATCTGTGCATTCAGCTAACAGAGTTAAACCATACTTTTGATTGAGCACATCTGAACACTCTTTCTGTTGAAAATGCAACTGGACATTTGGAGCGCTAAGAGCGTAGTAGTGGAAAAGGGAATATATGCAAATATAAACTACACAGAAGCATTCTGTGAAACTTCTTTCTGATCTGAGCATACAGCTAACAGAGTTAAACCATACTTTTGATTGAGCAGTTTTGAAACTCTCTGTCTGTAGAAAATGCAACTGGACATTCGTAGCGCTAAGTGGGTAATAGTGGAAAAAAGAATATGTTCAAATATAAACTACACAGAAGCATTGTATGAAACTTCTTTCTGTTCTGTGCATTCAACTAACAGAGTTGAACCTTACTTTTGATTGAGCCGTTCTGAAACACTCTTTCTGTAGAAACTGCAATTGGACATTCTGAGCGCTAAGAGGCCTATATTGGGAAAAAGAATGTCTACAAATAAAAACTACACAGAAGAATTGTGTGAAACTACTTTCTGTTCTGTTTGTTCAACTAAAAGAGTTGAACCTTAGTTTTGATTGAGCCGTTCTGAAACACTCTTTCTGTAGAAAATGCAAGTGGAGATTCGGAGCGCTAAGAGGTTAATAGTGGAAAAAGGAATGTCTCCAAATATAAACTACACAGAATCATTCTGTGAAACTTCTTTCTGATCTGTGCATTCAGCTAACAGAGTTAAACCATACTTTTGATTGAGCAGATCTGAACACTCTTTCTGTAGAAAATGCAACTGGACATTTGGAGCGCTAAGAGAGTAGTAGTGGAAAAAGGAATATATTCAAATATAAACTACACAGAAGCATTCTGTGAAACTTCTTTCTGATCTGAGCATTCAGCTAACAGAGTTAAACCATACTTATGATTGAGCAGTTTTGAAACACTCTGTCTGTAGAAAATGCAACTGGACATTCGTAGCGCTAAGTGGGTAATAGTGGAAAAAAGAATATTTTTAAATATAAACTACACAGAAGCATTGTATGAAACTTCTTTCTGTTCTGTGCATTCAACTAACAGATTTGAACCTTACTTTTGATTGAGCCTTTCTGAAACACTCTTTCTGTAGAAACTGCAATTGGACATTCTGAGCGCTAAGAGGACTCTATTGGGAAAAATAATATCTTCAAATAAAAACTACACAGAAGCATTGTGTGAAACTTATTTCTGATATGTTCATTAAGCTAACAGAGTTAAACCATACTTTTGATTGCGCAGTTCTCAACACTCTTTCTGTAGAAAATGCAAGTGGACATTCGGAGCGCTACGAGGGTAATAGTGGAAAAAGGAATATATTCAAATATAAACTACACAGTAGCATTCTGTGAAAATTCTTTCTGTTCTGTGCATTCAACTAACAGAATTGAACCTTAATTTTGATTGAGCCGTTCTGAAACACTCTTTGTGTAGAAACTGCAATTGTACATGCTAAGCGCTAAGAGGCCTACATTAGGAAAAAGAATATCTTCAAATAAAAACTACACAGATGCATTCTGTGAAACTTATTTCTGATCTGTAAATTCAGTTAACAGAGATAAAACATATTTTTGATTGAGCAGTTATGAAACACTCTTTTTGTAGAAAATGCAAGTGGAGATTCGGAGCGCTAAGAGGGTAATAGTGGAAAAAGGAATGTCTTCAAATATAAACTACACAGAATCATTCGGTGAAACTTCTTTCTGATCTGTGCATTCAGCTAACAGAGTTAAACCATACTTTTGATTGAGCACATCTGAACACTCTTTCTGTTGAAAATGCAACTGGACATTTGGAGCGCTAAGAGCGTAGTAGTGGAAAAAGTAATATATGCAAATATAAACTACACAGAAGCATTCTGTGAAACTTCTTTCTGATCTGAGCATACAGCTAACAGAGTTAAACCATACTTTTGATTGAGCAGTTTTGAAACTCTCTGTCTGTAGAAAATGCAACTGGACATTCGTAGCGCTAAGTGGGTAATAGTGGAAAAAAGAATATGTTCAAATATAAACTACACAGAAGCATTGTATGAAACTTCTTTCTGTTCTGTGCATTCAACTAACAGAGTTGAACCTTACTTTTGATTGAGCAGTTCTGAAACACTCTTTCTGTAGAAACTGCAATTGGACATTCTGAGCTCTAAGAGGCCTATATTGGGAAAAAGAATGTCTACAAATAAAAACTACACAGAAGAGTTGTGTGAAACTACTTTCTGTTCTGTTTGTTCAACTAAAAGAGTTGAACATTAGTTTTGATTGAGCCGTTCTGAAACACTCTTTCTGTAGAAAATGCAAGTGGAGATTCGGAGCACTAAGAGGGTAATAGTGGAAAAAGGAATGTCTCCAAATATAAACTACACAGAATCATTCTGTCAAACTTCTTTCTGATCTGTGCATTCAGCTAACAGAGTTAAACCATACTTTTGATTGAGCAGATCTGAACACTCTTTCTGTAGAAAATGCAACTGGACATTTGGAGCGCTAAGAGAGTAGTAGTGGAAAAAGGAATATATTCAAATATAAACTACACAGAAGCATTCTGTGAAACTTCTTTCTGATCTGAGCATTCAGCTAACAGAGTTAAACCATACTTATGATTGAGCAGTTTTGAAACACTCTGTCTGTAGAAAATGCAATTGGACATTCGTAGCGCTAAGTGGGTAATAGTGGAAAAAAGAATATGTTCAAATATAAACTAAACAGAAGCATTGTATGAAACTTCTTTCTGTTCTGTGCATTCAACTAACAGAGTTGAACCTTACTTTTGATTGAGCCTTTCTGAAACACTCTTTCTGTAGAAACTGCAATTGGACATTCTGAGCGCTAAGAGGACTCTATTGGGAAAAATAATATCTTCAAATAAAAACTACACAGAAGCATTGTGTGAAACTTATTTCTGATATGTTCATTAAGCTAACAGAGTTAAACCATACTTTTGATTGCGCAGTTCTGAACACTCTTTCTGTAGAAAATGCAAGTGGACATTCGGAGCGCTAAGAGGGTAATAGTGGAAAAAGGAATATATTCAAATATAAACTACACAGTAGCATTCTGTGAAAATTCTTTCTGTTCTGTGCATTCAACTAACAGAGTTGAACCTTACTTTTGATTGAGCCGTTCTGAAACACTCTTTGTGTAGAAACTGCAATTGGACATGCTAAGCGCTAGGAGGCCTACATTAGGAAAAAGAATATCTTCAAATAAAAACTACACAGATGCATTCTGTGAAACTTATTTCTGATCTGTAAATTCAGTTAACAGAGATAAAACATATTTTTGATTGAGCAGTTATGAAACACTCTTTTTGTAGAAAATGCAAGTGGAGATTCGGAGCGCTAAGAGGGTAATAGTGGAAAAAGGAATGTCTTCAAATATAAACTACACAGAATCATTCGGTGAAACTTCTTTCTGATCTGTGCATTCAGCTAACAGAGTTAAACCATACTTTTGATTGAGCACATCTGAACACTCTTTCTGTTGAAAATGCAACTGGACATTTGGAGCGCTAAGAGCGTAGTAGTGGAAAAAGGAATATATGCAAATATAAACTACACAGAAGCATTCTGTGAAACTTCTTTCTGATCTGAGCATACAGCTAACAGAGTTAAACCATACTTTTGATTGAGCAGTTTTGAAACTCTCTGTCTGTAGAAAATGCAACTGGACATTCGTAGCGCTAAGTGGGTAATAGTGGAAAAAAGAATATGTTCAAATATAAACTACACAGAAGCATTGTATGAAACTTCTTTCTGTTCTGTGCATTCAACTAACAGAGTTGAACCTTACTTTTGATTGAGCAGTTCTGAAACACTCTTTCTGTAGAAACTGCAATTGGACATTCTGAGCTCTAAGAGGCCTATATTGGGAAAAAGAATGTCTACAAATAAAAACTACACAGAAGAGTTGTGTGAAACTACTTTCTGTTCTGTTTGTTCAACTAAAAGAGTTGAACCTTAGTTTTGATTGAGCCGTTCTGAAACACTCTTTCTGTAGAAAATGCAAGTGGAGATTCGGAGCACTAAGAGGGTAATAGTGGAAAAAGGAATGTCTCCAAATATAAACTACACAGAATCATTCTGTCAAACTTCTTTCTGATCTGTGCATTCAGCTAACAGAGTTAAACCATACTTTTGATTGAGCAGATCTGAACACTCTTTCTGTAGAAAATGCAACTGGACATTTGGAGCGCTAAGAGAGTAGTAGTGGAAAAAGGAATATATTCAAATATAAACTACACAGAAGCATTCTGTGAAACTTCTTTCTGATCTGAGCATTCAGCTAACAGAGTTAAACCATACTTATGATTGAGCAGTTTTGAAACACTCTGTCTGTAGAAAATGCAATTGGACATTCGTAGCGCTAAGTGGGTAATAGTGGAAAAAAGAATATGTTCAAATATAAACTAAACAGAAGCATTGTATGAAACTTCTTTCTGTTCTGTGCATTCAACTAACAGAGTTGAACCTTACTTTTGATTGAGCCTTTCTGAAACACTCTTTCTGTAGAAACTGCAATTGGACATTCTGAGCGCTAAGAGGACTCTATTGGGAAAAATAATATCTTCAAATAAAAACTACACAGAAGCATTGTGTGAAACTTATTTCTGATATGTTCATTAAGCTAACAGAGTTAAACCATACTTTTGATTGCGCAGTTCTGAACACTCTTTCTGTAGAAAATGCAAGTGGACATTCGGAGCGCTAAGAGGGTAATAGTGGAAAAAGGAATATATTCAAATATAAACTACACAGTAGCATTCTGTGAAAATTCTTTCTGTTCTGTGCATTCAACTAACAGAGTTGAACCTTACTTTTGATTGAGCCGTTCTGAAACACTCTTTGTGTAGAAACTGCAATTGGACATGCTAAGCGCTAGGAGGCCTACATTAGGAAAAAGAATATCTTCAAATAAAAACTACACAGATGCATTCTGTGAAACTTATTTCTGATCTGTAAATTCAGTTAACAGAGATAAAACATATTTCTGATTGAGCAGTTATGAAACACTCTTTTTGTAGAAAATGCAAGTGGAGATTCGGAGCGCTAAGAGGGTAATAGTGGAAAAAGGAATGTCTTCAAATATAAACTACACAGAATCATTCGGTGAAACTTCTTTCTGATCTGTGCATTCAGCTAACAGAGTTAAACCATACTTTTGATTGAGCACATCTGAACACTCTTTCTGTTGAAAATGCAACTGGACATTTGGAGCGCTAAGAGCGTAGTAGTGGAAAAAGGAATATATGCAAATATAAACTACACAGAAGCATTCTGTGAAACTTCTTTCTGATCTGAGCATACAGCTAACAGAGTTAAACCATACTTTTGATTGAGCTGTTTTGAAACTCTCTGTCTGTAGAAAATGCAACTGGACATTCGTAGCGCTAAGTGGGTAATAGTGGAAAAAAGAATATGTTCAAATATAAACTACACAGAAGCATTGTATGAAACTTCTTTCTGTTCTGTGCATTCAACTAACAGATTTGAACCTTACTTTTTATTGAGCCGTTCTGAAACTCTCTTTCTGTAGAAACTGCAAATGGACATTCTGAGCGCTAAGAGGCCTATATTGGGAAAAAGAATGTCTACAAATAAAAACTACACAGAAGAATTGTGTGAAACTACTTTCTGTTCTGTTTGTTCAACTAAAAGAGTTGAACCTTAGTTTTGATTGAGCCGTTCTGAAACACTCTTTCTGTAGAAAATGCAGGTGAAGATTCGGAGCGCTAAGAGGGTAATATTGGAAAAAGGAATATCTCCAAATATAAACTGCACAGAATCATTCGGTGAAACTTCTTTCTGATCTGTGCATTCAGCTAACAGAGCTAAACCATACTTTTGATTGAGCAGATCTGAACACTCTTTCTGAAGAAAATGCAACTGGACATTTGGAGCGCTAAGAGAGTAGTAGTGGAAAAAAGAATATATTCAAATATAAACTACACAGAAGCATTCTGTGAAACTTCTTTCTGATCTGAGCTTTCAGCTAACAGAGTTAAACCATACTTATGATTGAGCAGTTTTGAAACACTCTGTCTGTAGAAAATGCAACTGGACATTCGTAGCGCTAAGTGGGTAATAGTGGAAAAAAGAATATTTTCAAATATAAACTACACAGAAGCATTGTATGAAACTTCTTTCTCTTCTGTGCATTCAACTAACAGAGTTGAACCTTACTATTGATTGAGCCTTTCTGAAACACTCTTTCTGTAGAAACTGCAATTGGACATTCTGAGCGCTAAGAGGCCTATATGGGGAAAAATAATATCTTCAAATAAAAACTACACAGAAGCATTGTGTGAAACTTATTTCTGATATGTTCATTAAGCTAACAGAGTTAAACCATACTTTTGATTGCGCAGTTCTGAACACTCTTTCTGTAGAAAATGCAAGTGGACATTCGGAGCGCTAAGAGGGTAATAGTGGAAAAAGGAATATATACAAATATAAACTACACAGTAGCATTCTGTGAAAATTCTTTCTGTTCTGTCCATTCAACTAACAGAGTTGAACCTTACTTTTGATTGAGCCGTTCTGAAACACTCTTTGTGTAGAAACTGCAATTGGACATGCTAAGCGCTAAGAGGCCTACATTAGGAAAAAGAATATCTTCAAATAAAAACAACACAGATGCATTCTGTGAAACTTATTTCTGATCTGTAAATTCAGTTAACAGAGATAAAACATATTTTTGATTGAGCAGTTATGAAACACTCTTTTTGTAGAAAATGCAAGTGGAGATTCGGAGCGCTAAGAGGGTAATAGTGGAAAAAGGAATGTCTTCAAATATAAACTACACAGAATCATTCGGTGAAACTTCTTTCTGATCTGTGCATTCAGCTAACAGAGTTAAACCATACTTTTGATTGAGCACATCTGAACACTCTTTCTGTTGAAAATGCAACTGGACATTTGGAGCGCTAAGAGCGTAGTAGTTTAAAAAGGAATATATGCAAATATAAACTACACAGAAGCATTCTGTGAAACTTCTTTCTGATCTGAGCATACAGCTAACAGAGTTAAACCATACTTTTGATTGAGCAGTTTTGCAACTCTCTGTCTGTAGAAAATGCAACTGGACATTCGTAGCGCTAAGTGGGAAATAGTGGAAAAAAGAATATGTTCAAATATAAACTACACAGAAGCATTGTATGAAACTTCTTTCTGTTCTGTGCATTCAACTAACAGAGGTGAACCTTACTTTTGATTGAGCCGTTCTGAAACACTCTTTCTGTAGAAACTGCAATTGGACATTCTGAGCGCTAAGAGGCCTATATTGGGAAAAAGAATGTCTACAAATAAAAACTACACAGAAGAATTGTGTGAAACTACTTTCTGTTCTGTTTGTTCAACTAAAAGAGTTGAACCTTAGTTTTGATTGAGCCGTTCTGAAACACTCTTTCTGTAGAAAATGCAAGTGGAGATTCGGAGCGCTAAGAGGGTAATAGTGGAAAAAGGAATGTCTCCAAATATAAACTACACAGAATCATTCTGTGAAACTTCTTTCTGATCTGTGCATTCAGCTAACAGAGTTAAACCATACTTTTGATTGAGCAGATCTGAACACTCTTTCTGTAGAAAATGCAACTGGACATTTGGAGCGCTAAGAGAGTAGTAGTGGAAAAAGGAATATATTCAAATATGAACTACACAGAAGCATTCTGTGAAACTTCTTTCTGATCTGAGCATTCAGCTAACAGAGTTAAACCATACTTATGATTGAGCAGATTTGAAACACTCTGTCTGTAGTAAATGCAACTGGACATTCGTAGCGCTAAGTGGGTAATAGTGGAAAAAAGAATATGTTCAAATATAAACTACACGGAAGCATTGTATGAAACTTCTTTCTGTTCTGTGCATTCAACTAACAGAGTTGAACCTTACGTTTGATTGAGCCTTTCTGAAACACTCTTTCTGTAGAAACTGCAATTGGACATTCTGAGCGCTAAGAGGCCTCTATTGGGAAAAATAATATCTTCAAATAAAAACTACACAGAAGCATTGTGTGAAACTTATTTCTGATATGTTCATTAAGCTAACAGAGTTAAACCATACTTTTGATTGCGCAGTTCTGAACACTCTTTCTGTAGAAAATGCAAGTGGACATTCGGAGCGCTAAGAGGGTAATAGTGGAAAAAGGAATATATTCAAATATAAACTACACAGTAGCATTCTGTGAAAATTCTTTCTGTTCTGTGCATTCAACTAACAGAGTTGAACCTTACTTTTGATTGAGCCGTTCTGAAACACTCTTTGTGTAGAAACTGCAATTGGACATGCTAAGCGCTAGGAGGCCTACATTAGGAAAAAGAATATCTTCAAATAAAAACTACACAGATGCATTCTGTGAAACTTATTTCTGATCTGTAAATTCAGTTAACAGAGATAAAACATATTTTTGATTGAGCAGTTATGAAACACTCTTTTTGTAGAAAATGCAAGTGGAGATTCGGAGCGCTAAGAGGGTAATAGTGGAAAAAGGAATGTCTTCAAATATAAACTACACAGTATCATTCGGTGAAACTTCTTTCTGATCTGTGCATTCAGCTAACAGAGTTAAACCATACTTTTGATTGAGCACATCTGAACACTCTTTCTGTTGAAAATGCAACTGGACATTTGGAGCGCTAAGAGCGTAGTAGTGGAAAAAGGAATATATGCAAATATAAACTACACAGAAGCATTCTGTGAAACTTCTTTCTGATCTGAGCATACAGCTAACAGAGTTAAAAAATACTTTTGATTGAGCAGTTTTGAAACTCTCTGTCTGTAGAAAATGCAACTGGACATTCGTAGCGCTAAGTGGGTAATAGTGGAAAAAAGAATATGTTCAAATATAAACTACACAGAAGCATTGCATGAAACTTCTTTCTGTTCTGTGCATTCAACTAACAGAGGTGAACCTTACTTTTGATTGAGCCGTTCTGAAACACTCTTTCTGTAGAAACTGCAATTGGACATTCTGAGCGCTAAGAGGCCTATATTGGGAAAAAGAATGTCTACAAATAAAAACTACACAGAAGAATTGTGTGAAACTACTTTCTGTTCTGTTTGTTCAACTAAAAGAGTTGAACCTTAGTTTTGATTGAGCCGTTCTGAAACACTCTTTCTGTAGAAAATGCAAGTGGAGATTCGGAGCGCTAAGAGGGTAATAGTGGAAAAAGGAATGTCTCCAAATATAAACTACACAGAATCATTCTGTGAAACTTCTTTCTGATCTGTGCATTCAGCTAACAGGGTTAAACCATACTTTTGATTGAGCAGATCTGAACACTCTTTCTGTAGAAAATGCAACTGGACATTTGGAGCGCTAAGAGAGTAGTAGTGGAAAAAGGAATATATTCAAATATAAACTACACAGAAGCATTCTGTGAAACTTCTTTCTGATCTGAGCATTCAGCTAACAGAGTTAAACCATACTTATGATTGAGCAGTTTTGAAACACTCTGTCTGTAGAAAATGCAACTGGACATTCGTAGCGCTAAGTGGGTAATAGTGGAAAAAAGAATATGTTCAAATATAAACTACACAGAAGCATTGTATGAAACTTCTTTCTGTTCTGTGCATTCAACTAACAGAGTTGAACCTTACTTTTGATTGAGCCGTTCTGAAACACTCTTTCTGTAGAAACTGCAATTGGACATGCTAAGCGCTAAGAGGCCTACATTGGGAAAAAGAATATCTTCAAATAAAAACTACACAGATGCATTCTGTGAAACTTATTTCTGATCTGTAATTGCAGTTAACAGAGATAAAACATATTTTTTTTTTTTTTTTTTTTTTTTTTTTTTTTTTTGACGGAGTCTCGCTCTGTCGCCCAGGCTGGTGTGCAGTGGCGCGATCTCGGCTCACTGCAAGCTCTGCCTCCCGGGTTCACGCCATTCTCCTGCCTCAGCCTCTCCGAGTAGCTGGGACTACAGGCGCCCGCCACCACGCCCGGCTAATTTTTTTGTATTTTTAGAAGAGACGGGGTTTCACCGTGGTCTCGATCTCCTGACCTCGTGATCCGCCCGCCTCGGCCTCCCAAAGTGCTGGGATTACAAGCGTGAGCCACCGCGCCCGGCCGATAAAACATATCTTTGATTGAGCAGTTATGAAACACTCTTTTTGTAGAAAATGCAAGGGGAGATTCGGAGCGCTAAGAGGGTAACAGTGGAAAAAGGAATGTCTTCAAATATAAACTACACAGAAGCATTCTGTGAAACTTCTTTCTGATCTGAGCATTCAGCTAACAGAGTTAAACCATACTTATGATTGAGCAGTTTTGAAACACTCTGTCTGTAGAAAATGCAACTGGACATTCGTAGAGCTAAGTGGGTAATAGTGGAAAAAAGAATATTTTCAAATATAAACTACACAGAAGCATTGTATGAAACTTCTTTCTGTTCTGTGAATTCAACTAACAGAGTTGAACCTTACTTTTGATTGAGCCTTTCTGAAACACTCTTTCTGTAGAAACTGCAATTGGACATTCTGAGCGCTAAGAGGCCTATATTGGGAAAAATAATATCTTCAAATAAAAACTACACAGAAGCATTGTGTGAAACTTATTTCTGATATGTTCATTAAGCTAACAGAGTTAAACCATATTTTGATTGCGCAGTTCTGAACACTCTTTCTGTAGAAAATGCAAGTGGACATTCGGAGCGCTAAGAGGGTAATAGTGGAAAAAGGAATATATTCAAATATAAACTACACAGTAGCATTCTGTGAAAATTCTTTCTGTTCTGTGCATTCAACTAACAGAGTTGAACCTTACTTTTGATTGAGCCGTTCTGAAACACTCTTTCTGTAGAAACTGCAATTGGACATGCTAAGCGCTAAGAGGCCTACATTGGGAAAAAGAATATCTTCAAATAAAAACTACACAGATGCATTCTGTGAAACTTATTTCTGATCTGTAAATTCAGTTAACAGAGATAAAACATATTTTTGATTGAGCAGTTATGAAACACTCTTTTTGTAGAAAATGCAAGTGGAGATTCGGAGCGCTAAGAAGTTAATAGTGGAAAAAGGAATGTCTCCAAATATAAACTACACAGAATCATTCTGTGAAACTTCTTTCTGATCTGTGCATTCAGCTAACAGATTTAAACCATACTTTTGATTGAGCAGATCTGAACACTCTTTCTGTAGAAAATGCAACTGGACATTTGGAGCGCTAAGAGAGTAGTAGTGGAAAAAGGAATATATTCAAATATAAACTACACAGAAGCATTCTGTGAAACTTCTTTCTGATCTGAGCATTCAGCTAACAGAGTTAAACCATACTTTTGATTGAGGAGTTTTGAAACACTCTGTCTGTAGAAAATGCAACTGGACATTCGTAGCGCTAAGTGGGTAATAGTGGAAAAAAGAATATGTTCAAATATAAACTACACAGAAGCATTGTAGGAAACTTCTTTCTGTTCTGTGCATTCAACTAACAGAGTTGAACCTTACTTTTGATTGAGCCTTTCTGAAACACTCTTTCTGTAGAAACTGCAATTGGACATTCTGAGCCCTAAGAGGCCTATATTGGGAAAAATAATATCTTCAAATAAAAACTACACAGAAGCATTGTGTGAAACTTTTTTCTGATATGTTCATTAAGCTAACAGAGTTAAACCATACTTTTGATTGCGCAGTTCTGAACACTCTTTCTGTAGAAAATGCAAGTGGACATTCGGAGCGCTAAGAGGGTAATAGTGGAAAAAGGAATATATTCAAATATAAACTACACAGTAGCATTCTGTGAAAATTCTTTCTGTTCTGTGCATTCAACTAACAGAGTTGAACCTTACTTTTGATTGAGCCGTTCTGAAACACTCTTTCTGTAGAAACTGCAATTGGACATGCTAAGCGCTAAGAGGCCTACATTGGGAAAAAGAATATCTTCAAATAAAAACTACACAGATGCATTCTGTGAAACTTATTTCTGATCTGTAATTGCAGTTAACAGAGATAAAACATATTTTTTTTTTTTTTTTTTTTTTTTTTTTTTTTTTGACGGAGTCTCGCTCTGTCGCCCAGGCTGGTGTGCAGTGGCGCGATCTCGGCTCACTGCAAGCTCTGCCTCCCGGGTTCACGCCATTCTCCTGCCTCAGCCTCTCCGAGTAGCTGGGACTACAGGCGCCCGCCACCACGCCCGGCTAATTTTTTTGTATTTTTAGAAGAGACGGGGTTTCACCGTGGTCTCGATCTCCTGACCTCGTGATCCGCCCGCCTCGGCCTCCCAAAGTGCTGGGATTACAAGCGTGAGCCACCGCGCCCGGCCGATAAAACATATCTTTGATTGAGCAGTTATGAAACACTCTTTTTGTAGAAAATGCAAGGGGAGATTCGGAGCGCTAAGAGGGTAACAGTGGAAAAAGGATTGTCTTCAAATATAAACTACACAGAAGCATTCTGTGAAACTTCTTTCTGATCTGAGCATTCAGCTAACAGAGTTAAACCATACTTATGATTGAGCAGTTTTGAAACACTCTGTCTGTAGAAAATGCAACTGGACATTCGTAGAGCTAAGTGGGTAATAGTGGAAAAAAGAATATTTTCAAATATAAACTACACAGAAGCATTGTATGAAACTTCTTTCTGTTCTGTGAATTCAACTAACAGAGTTGAACCTTACTTTTGATTGAGCCTTTCTGAAACACTCTTTCTGTAGAAACTGCAATTGGACATTCTGAGCGCTAAGAGGCCTATATTGGGAAAAATAATATCTTCAAATAAAAACTACACAGAAGCATTGTGTGAAACTTATTTCTGATATGTTCATTAAGCTAACAGAGTTAAACCATATTTTGATTGCGCAGTTCTGAACACTCTTTCTGTAGAAAATGCAAGTGGACATTCGGAGCGCTAAGAGGGTAATAGTGGAAAAAGGAATATATTCAAATATAAACTACACAGTAGCATTCTGTGAAAATTCTTTCTGTTCTGTGCATTCAACTAACAGAGTTGAACCTTACTTTTGATTGAGCCGTTCTGAAACACTCTTTCTGTAGAAACTGCAATTGGACATGCTAAGCGCTAAGAGGCCTACATTGGGAAAAAGAATATCTTCAAATAAAAACTACACAGATGCATTCTGTGAAACTTATTTCTGATCTGTAAATTCAGTTAACAGAGATAAAACATATTTTTGATTGAGCAGTTATGAAACACTCTTTTTGTAGAAAATGCAAGTGGAGATTCGGAGCGCTAAGAAGTTAATAGTGGAAAAAGGAATGTCTCCAAATATAAACTACACAGAATCATTCTGTGAAACTTCTTTCTGATCTGTGCATTCAGCTAACAGATTTAAACCATACTTTTGATTGAGCAGATCTGAACACTCTTTCTGTAGAAAATGCAACTGGACATTTGGAGCGCTAAGAGAGTAGTAGTGGAAAAAGGAATATATTCAAATATAAACTACACAGAAGCATTCTGTGAAACTTCTTTCTGATCTGAGCATTCAGCTAACAGAGTTAAACCATACTTTTGATTGAGGAGTTTTGAAACACTCTGTCTGTAGAAAATGCAACTGGACATTCGTAGCGCTAAGTGGGTAATAGTGGAAAAAAGAATATGTTCAAATATAAACTACACAGAAGCATTGTAGGAAACTTCTTTCTGTTCTGTGCATTCAACTAACAGAGTTGAACCTTACTTTTGATTGAGCCTTTCTGAAACACTCTTTCTGTAGAAACTGCAATTGGACATTCTGAGCCCTAAGAGGCCTATATTGGGAAAAATAATATCTTCAAATAAAAACTACACAGAAGCATTGTGTGAAACTTTTTTCTGATATGTTCATTAAGCTAACAGAGTTAAACCATACTTTTGATTGCGCAGTTCTGAACACTCTTTCTGTAGAAAATGCAAGTGGACATTCGGAGCGCTAAGAGGGTAATAGTGGAAAAAGGAATATATTCAAATATAAACTACACAGTAGCATTCTGTGAAAATTCTTTCTGTTCTGTGCATTCAACTAACAGAGTTGAACCTTACTTTTGATTGAGCCGTTCTGAAACACTCCTTCTGTAGAAACTGCAATTGGACATGCTAAGCGCTAAGAGGCCTACATTGGGAAAAAGAATATCTTCAAATAAAAACTACACAGATGCATTCTGTGAAACTTATTTCTGATCTGTAATTGCAGTTAACAGAGATAAAACATATTTTTTTTTTTTTTTTTTTTTTTTTTTTTTTTGACGGAGTCTCGCTCTGTCGCCCAGGCTGGTGTGCAGTGGCGCGATCTCGGCTCACTGCAAGCTCTGCCTCCCGGGTTCACGCCATTCTCCTGCCTCAGCCTCTCCGAGTAGCTGGGACTACAGGCGCCCGCCACCACGCCCGGCTAATTTTTTTGTATTTTTAGAAGAGACGGGGTTTCACCGTGGTCTCGATCTCCTGACCTCGTGATCCGCCCGCCTCGGCCTCCCAAAGTGCTGGGATTACAAGCGTGAGCCACCGCGCCCGGCCGATAAAACATATCTTTGATTGAGCAGTTATGAAACACTCTTTTTGTAGAAAATGCAAGGGGAGATTCGGAGCGCTAAGAGGGTAACAGTGGAAAAAGGAATGTCTTCAAATATAAACTACACAGAAGCATTCTGTGAAACTTCTTTCTGATCTGAGCATTCAGCTAACAGAGTTAAACCATACTTATGATTGAGCAGTTTTGAAACACTCTGTCTGTAGAAAATGCAACTGGACATTCGTAGAGCTAAGTGGGTAATAGTGGAAAAAAGAATATTTTCAAATATAAACTACACAGAAGCATTGTATGAAACTTCTTTCTGTTCTGTGAATTCAACTAACAGAGTTGAACCTTACTTTTGATTGAGCCTTTCTGAAACACTCTTTCTGTAGAAACTGCAATTGGACATTCTGAGCGCTAAGAGGCCTATATTGGGAAAAATAATATCTTCAAATAAAAACTACACAGAAGCATTGTGTGAAACTTATTTCTGATATGTTCATTAAGCTAACAGAGTTAAACCATATTTTGATTGCGCAGTTCTGAACACTCTTTCTGTAGAAAATGCAAGTGGACATTCGGAGCGCTAAGAGGGTAATAGTGGAAAAAGGAATATATTCAAATATAAACTACACAGTAGCATTCTGTGAAAATTCTTTCTGTTCTGTGCATTCAACTAACAGAGTTGAACCTTACTTTTGATTGAGCCGTTCTGAAACACTCTTTCTGTAGAAACTGCAATTGGACATGCTAAGCGCTAAGAGGCCTACATTGGGAAAAAGAATATCTTCAAATAAAAACTACACAGATGCATTCTGTGAAACTTATTTCTGATCTGTAAATTCAGTTAACAGAGATAAAACATATTTTTGATTGAGCAGTTATGAAACACTCTTTTTGTAGAAAATGCAAGTGGAGATTCGGAGCGCTAAGAAGTTAATAGTGGAAAAAGGAATGTCTCCAAATATAAACTACACAGAATCATTCTGTGAAACTTCTTTCTGATCTGTGCATTCAGCTAACAGATTTAAACCATACTTTTGATTGAGCAGATCTGAACACTCTTTCTGTAGAAAATGCAACTGGACATTTGGAGCGCTAAGAGAGTAGTAGTGGAAAAAGGAATATATTCAAATATAAACTACACAGAAGAATTCTGTGAAACTTCTTTCTGATCTGAGCATTCAGCTAACCGAGTTAAACCATACTTTTGATTGAGCAGTTCTGAACACTCTTTCTGTTGAAAATGCAACTGGACATTTGGAGCGCTAAGAGCGTAGTAGTGGAAAAAGGAATATATTCAAATATAAACTACACAGAAGCATTCTGTGAAACTTCTTTCTGATCTGTGCATTCAGCTAACAGAGTTAAACCATACTTTTGATTGAGCAGTTCTGAACACTCTTTCTGTTGAAAATGCAACTGGACATTTGGAGCGCTAAGAGCGTAGTAGTGGAAAAAGGAATATATTCAAATATAAACTACACAGAAGCATTTTGTGAAACTTCTTTCTGATCTGAGCATACAGCTAACAGAGTTAAACCATACTTTTGATTGAGCAGTTTTGAAACACTCTGTCTGTAGAAAATGCAACTGGACATTCGTAGCGCTAAGTGGGTAATAGTGGAAAAAAGAATATGTTCAAATATAAACTACACAGCAGCATTGTATGAAACTTCTTTCTGTTCTGTGCTTTCAACTAACAGAGTTGAACCTTACTTTTAATTGAGCCGTTCTGAAACACTCTTTCTGTAGAAACTGCAATTGGACATTCTGAGCTTTAAGAGGCCTATATTGGGAAAAAGAATGTCTACAAATAAAAACTACACAGAAGAATTGTGTGAAACTTCTTTCTGTTCTGTTTGTCCAACTAAAAGAGTTGAACCTTAGTTTTGATTGAGCCGTTCTGAAACACTCTTTCTGTAGAAAATGCAAGTGGAGATTCGGAGCGCTAAGAGGGTAATAGTGGAAAAAGGAATGTCTCCAAATATAAACTACACAGAATCATTCTGTGAAACTTCTTTCTGATCTGTGCATTCTTCTAACAGAGTTAAACCATACTTTTGATTGAGCACATCTGAACACTCTTTCTGTAGAAAATGCAGCTGGACATTTGGAGCGCTAAGAGAGTAGTAGTGCAAAAAGGAATATATTCACATATAAACTACACAGAAGCATTCTGTGAAACTTCTTTCTGATCTGAGCATTCAGCTAAGAGAGTTAAACCATACTTTTGATTGAGCAGTTTTGGAACACTCTGTCTGTAGAAAATGCAACTGGACATTCGTAGCGCTAAGTGGGTAATAGTGGAAAAAAGAATATGTTCAAATATAAACTACACAGAAGCATTGTAGGAAACTTCTTTCTGTTCTGTGCATTCAACTAACAGAGTTGAACCTTACTTTTGATTGAGCCTTTCTGAAACACTCTTTCTGTAGAAACTGCAATTGGACATTCTGAGCGCTAAGAGGCCTATATTGGGAAAAATAATATCTTCAAATAAAAACTACACAGAAGCATTGTGTGAAACTTATTTCTGATATGTTCATTAAGCTAACAGAGTTAAACCACACTTTTGATTGCGCAGTTCTGAACACTCTTTCTGTAGAAAATGCAAGTGGACATTCGGAGCGCTAAGCGGGTAATAGTGGAAAAAGGAATATATTCAAATATAAACTACACAGTAGCATTCTGTGAAAATTCTTTCTGTTCTGTGCATTCAACTAACAGAGTTGAACCTTACTTTTGATTGAGCCGTTCTGAAACACTCTTTCTGTAGAAACTGCAATTGGACATGCTAAGCGCTAAGAGGCCTACATTGGGAAAAAGAATATCTTCAAATAAAAACTACACAGATGCATTCTGTGAAACTTATTTCTGATCTGTAATTGCAGTTAACAGAGATAAAACATATTTTTTTTTTTTTTTTTTTTTTTTTTTTTTTGACGGAGTCTCGCTCTGTCGCCCAGGCTGGTGTGCAGTGGCGCGATCTCGGCTCACTGCAAGCTCTGCCTCCCGGGTTCACGCCATTCTCCTGCCTCAGCCTCTCCGAGTAGCTGGGACTACAGGCGCCCGCCACCACGCCCGGCTAATTTTTTTGTATTTTTAGAAGAGACGGGGTTTCACCGTGGTCTCGATCTCCTGACCTCGTGATCCGCCCGCCTCGGCCTCCCAAAGTGCTGGGATTACAAGCGTGAGCCACCGCGCCCGGCCGATAAAACATATTTTTGATTGAGCAGTTATGAAACACTCTTTTTGTAGAAAATGCAAGGGGAGATTCGGAGCGCTAAGAGGGTAACAGTGGAAAAAGGAATGTCTTCAAATATAAACTACACAGAAGCATTCTGTGAAACTTCTTTCTGATCTGAGCATTCAGCTAACAGAGTTAAACCATACTTATGATTGAGCAGTTTTGAAACACTCTGTCTGTAGAAAATGCAACTGGACATTCGTAGAGCTAAGTGGGTAATAGTGGAAAAAAGAATATTTTCAAATATAAACTACACAGAAGCATTGTATGAAACTTCTTTCTGTTCTGTGAATTCAACTAACAGAGTTGAACCTTACTTTTGATTGAGCCTTTCTGAAACACTCTTTCTGTAGAAACTGCAATTGGACATTCTGAGCGCTAAGAGGCCTATATTGGGAAAAATAATATCTTCAAATAAAAACTACACAGAAGCATTGTGTGAAACTTATTTCTGATATGTTCATTAAGCTAACAGAGTTAAACCATATTATGATTGCGCAGTTCTGAACACTCTTTCTGTAGAAAATGCAAGTGGACATTCGGAGCGCTAAGAGGGTAATAGTGGAAAAAGGAATATATTCAAATATAAACTACACAGTAGGATTCTGTGAAAATTCTTTCTGTTCTGTGCATTCAACTAACAGAGTTGAACCTTACTTTTGATTGAGCCGTTCTGAAACACTCTTTCTGTAGAAACTGCAATTGGACATGCTAAGCGCTAAGAGGCCTACATTGGGAAAAAGAATATCTTCAAATAAAAACTACACAGATGCATTCTGTGAAACTTATTTCTGATCTGTAAATTCAGTTAACAGAGATAAAACATATTTTTGATTGAGCAGTTATGAAACACTCTTTTTGTAGAAAATGCAAGTGGAGATTCGGAGCGCTAAGAGGGTAATAGTGGAAAAAGGAATGTCTTCAAATATAAACTACACAGAATCATTCGGTGAAACTTCTTTCTGATCTGTGCATTCAGCTAACAGAGTTAAACCATACTTTTGATTGAGCAGATCTGAACACTCTTTCTGTTGAAAATGCAACTGGACATTTGGAGCGCTAAGAGCGTAGTAGTGGAAAAAGGAATATATTCAAATATAAACTACACAGAAGCATTCTGTGAAACTTCTTTCTGATCTGAGCATTCAGCTAACAGATTTAAACCATACTTTTGATTGAGCAGATTTGAAACACTCTGTCTGTAGAAAATGCAACTGGACATTCGTAGCGCTAAGTGGGTAATAGTGGAAAAAAGAATATGTTCAAATATAAACTACACAGAAGCATTGTATGAAACTTCTTTCTGTTCTGTGCATTCAACTAACAGAGTTGAACCTTACTTTTGATTGAGTCTTTCTGAAACACTCTTTCTGTAGAAACTGCAATTGGACATTCTGAGCGCTAAGAGACCTATATTGGGAAAAATAATATCTTCAAATAAAAACTACACAGAAGCATTGTGTGAAACTTATTTCTGATATGTTCATTAAGCTAACAGAGTTAAACCATACTTTTGATTGCGCAGTTCTGAACACTCTTTCTGTAGAAAATGCAAGTGGACATTCGGAGTGCTAAGAGGGTAATAGTGGAAAAAGGAATATATTCAAATATAAACTACACAGTAGCATTCTGTGAAAATTCTTTCTGTTCTGTGCATTCAACTAACAGAGTTGAACCTTACTTTTGATTGAGCCGTTCTGAAACACTCTTTCTGTAGAAACTGCAATTGGACATGCTAAGCGCTAAGAGGCCTACATTAGGAAAAAGAATATCTTCAAATAAAAACTACACAGATGCATTCTGTGAAACTTATTTCTGATCTGTAAATTCAGTTAACAGAGATAAAATATATTTTTGATTGAGCAGTTATGAAACACTCTTTTTGTAGAAAATGCAAGTGGAGATTCGGAGCGCTAAGAGGGTAATAGTGGAAAAAGGAATGTCTTCAAATATAAACTACACAGAATCATTAGGTGAAACTTCTTTCTGATCTGTGCATTCAGCTAACAGAGTTAAACCATACTTTTGATTGAGCAGATCTGAACACTCTTTCTGTTGAAAATGCAACTGGACATTTGGAGCGCTAAGAGCGTAGTAGTGGAAAAAGGAATATATTCAAATATAAACTACACAGAAGCATTCTGTGAAACTTCTTTCTGATCTGAGCATACAGCTAACAGAGTTAAACCATACTTTTGATTGAGCAGTTTTGAAACACTCTGTCTGTAGAAAATGCAACTGGACATTCGTAGCGCTAAGTGGGTAATAGTGGAAAAAAGAATATGTTCAAATATAAACTACACAGCAGCATTGTATGAAACTTCTTTCTGTTCTGTGCTTTCAACTAACAGAGTTGAACCTTACTTTTAATTGAGCCGTTCTGAAACACTCTTTCTGTAGAAACTGCAATTGGACATTCTGAGATTTAAGAGGCCTATATTGGGAAAAAGAATGTCTACAAATAAAAACTACACAGAAGAATTGTGTGAAACTTCTTTCTGTTCTGTTTGTTCAACTAAAAGAGTTGAACCTTAGTTTTGATTGAGCCGTTCTGAAACACTCTTTCTGTAGAAAATGCAAGTGGAGATTCGGAGCGCTAAGAGGGTAATAGTGGAAAAAGGAATGTCTCCAAATATAAACTACACAGAATCATTCTGTGAAACTTCTTTCTGATCTGTGCATTCAGCTAACAGAGTTAAACCATACTTTTGATTGAGCAGATCTGAACACTCTTTCTGTAGAAAATGCAGCTGGACATTTGGAGCGCTAAGAGAGTAGTAGTGCAAAAAGGAATATATTCACATATAAACTACACAGAAGCATTCTGTGAAACTTCTTTCTGATCTGAGCATTCAGCTAAGAGAGTTAAACCATTCTTTTGATTGAGCAGTTTTGAAACACTCTGTCTGTAGAAAATGCAACTGGACATTCGTAGCGCCAAGTGGGTAATAGTGGAAAAAAGAATATGTTCAAATATAAACTACACAGAAGCATTGTATGAAACTTCTTTCTGTTCTGTGCATTCAACTAACAGAGTTGAACCTTACTTTTGATTGAGCCGTTCTGAAACACTCTTTCTGTAGAAACTGCAATTGGACATTCTGAGCGCTAAGAGGCCTATATTGGGAAAAAGAATGTCTACAAATAAAAACTACACAGAAGAATTTTGTGAAACTTCTTTCTGTTCTGTTTGTTCAACTAAAAGAGTTGAACCTTAGTTTTGATTGAGCCGTTCTGAAACACACTTTCTGTAGAAAATGCAAGTGGAGATTCGGAGCGCTAAGAGGGTAATAGTGGAAAAAGGAATGTCTCCAAATATAAACTACACAGAATCATTCTGTGAAACTTCTTTCTGATCTGTGCATTCAGCTAACAGAGTTAAACCATACTTTTGATTGAGCAGATCTGAACACTCTTTCTGTAGAAAATGCAACTGGACATTTGGAGCGCTAAGAGAGTAGTAGTGGAAAAAGGAATATATTCAAATATAAACTACACAGAAGCATTCTGTGAAACTTCTTTCTGATCTGAGCATTCAGCTAACAGATTTAAACCATACTTTTGATTGAGCAGTTTTGAAACACTCTGTCTGTAGAAAATGCAACTGGACATTCGTAGCGCTAAGTGGGTAATAGTGGAAAAAAGAATATGTTCAAATATAAACTACACAGAAGCATTGTATGAAACTTCTTTCTGTTCTGTGCATTCAACTAACAGAGTTGAACCTTACTTTTGATTGAGCCTTTCTGAAACACTCTTTCTGTAGAAACTGCAATTGGACATTCTGAGCGCTAAGAGGCCTCTATTGGGAAAAATAATATCTTCAAATAAAAATTACACAGAAGCATTGTGTGAAACTTATTTCTGATATGTTCATTAAGCTAACAGAGTTAAACCATAGTTTTGATTGCGCAGTTCTGAACACTCTTTCTGTAGAAAATGCAAGTGGACATTCGGAGCGCTAAGAAGGTAATAGTGGAAAAAGGAATATATTCAAATATAAACTACACAGTAGCATTCTGTGAAAATTCTTTCTGTTCTGTGCATTCAACTAACAGAGTTGAACCTTACTTTTGATTGAGCCGTTCTGAAACACTCTTCCTGTAGTAACTGCAATTGGACATGCTAAGCGCTAAGAGGCCTACATTGGGAAAAAGAATATCTTCAAATAAAAACTACACAGATGCATTCTGTGAAACTTATTTCTGATCTGCAAATTCAGTTAACAGATATAAAACATATTTTTGATTGAGCAGTTATGAAACACTCTTTTTGTAGAAAATGCAAGTGGAGATTCGGAGCGCTAAGAAGGTAACAGTGGAAAAAGGAATGTCTTCAAATATAAACTACACAGAATCATTCGGTGAAACTTCTTTCTGATCTGTGCATTCAGCTAACAGAGTTAAACCATACTTTTGATTGAGCAGATCTGAACACTCTTTCTGTAGAAAATGCAGCTGGACATTTGGAGCGCTAAGAGCGTAGTAGTGGAAAAAGGAATATATTCAAATATAAACTACACAGAAGCATTCTGTGAAACTTCTTTCTGATCTGAGCATTCAGCTAACAGAGTTAAACCATACTTTTGATTGAGCAGTTTTGAAACACTCTGTCTGTAGAAAATGCAACTGGACATTCGTAGCGCTAAGTGGGTAATAGTGGAAAAAAGAATATGTTCAAATATAAACTACACAGAAGCATTGTATGAAACTACTTTCTGTTCTGTGCATTCAACTAACAGAGTTGAACCTTACTTTTGATGGAGCCGTTCTGAAACACTATTTCTGTAGAAACTGCAATTGGACATTCTGAGCGCTAAGAGGCCTATATTGGGAAAAAGAATGTCTACAAATAAAAACTACACAGAAGAATTGTGTGAAACTTCTTTCTGTTCTGTTTGTTCAACTAAAAGAGTTGAACCTTAGTTTTGATTGAGCCGTTCTGAAACACTCTTTCTGTAGAAAATGCAAGTGGAGATTCGGAGCGCTAAGAGGGTAATAGTGGAAAAAGGAATGTCTCCAAATATAAACTACACAGAATAATTCTGTGAAACTTCTTTCTGATCTGTGCATTCAGCTAACAGAGTTAAACCATACTTTTGATTGAGCAGATCTGAACACTCTTTCTGTAGATAATGCAACTGGACATTTGGAGCGCTAAGAGAGTAGTAGTGGAAAAAGGAATATATTCAAATATAAACTACACAGAAGCATTCTGTGAAACTTCTTTCTGATCTGAGCATTCAGCTAACAGAGTTAAACCATACTTTTGATTGAGCAGTTTTGAAACACTCTGTCTGTAGAAAATGCAACTGGACATTCGTAGCGCTAAGTGGGTAATAGTGGAAAAAAGAATATGTTCAAATATAAACTACACAGAAGCATTGTATGAAACTCCTTTCTGTTCTGTGCATTCAACTAACAGAGTTGAACCTTACTTTTGATTGAGCCTTTCTGAAACACTCTTTCTGTAGAAACTGCAATTGGACATTCTGAGCACTAAGAGGCCTCTATTGGGAAAAATAATATCTTCAAATAAATACTACACAGAAGCATTGTGTGAAACTTATTTCTGATATGTTCATTAAGCTAACAGAGTTAAACCATACTTTTGATTGCGCAGTTCTGAACACTCTTTCTGTAGAAAATGCAAGTGGACATTCGGAGCGCTAAGAGGGTAATAGTGGAAAAAGGAATATATTCAAATATAAACTACACAGTAGCATTCTGTGAAAATTCTTTCTGTTCTGTGCATTCAACTAACAGAGTTGAACCTTACTTTTGATTGAGCCGTTCTGAAACACTCTTTCTGTAGAAAATGCAATTGGTCATTCTGAGCGCTAAGAGGCCTATATTGGGAAAAAGAATGTCTACAAATAAAAACTACACAGAAGAATTGTGTGAAACTTCTTTCTGTTCTGTTTGTTCAACTAAAAGAGTTGAACCTTAGTTTTGATTGAGGCGTTCTGAAACACTCTTTCTGTAGAAAATGCAAGTGGAGATTCGGAGCGCTAAGAGGGTAATAGTGGAAAAAGGAATGTCTCCAAATATAAACTACACAGAATCATTCTGTGAAACTTCTTTCTGATCTGTGCATTCAGCTAACAGAGTTAAACCATACTTTTGATTGAGCAGATCTGAACACTCTTTCTGTAGAAAATGCAACTGGACATTTGGAGCGCTAAGAGAGTAGTAGTGCAAAAAGGAATATATTCAAATATAAACTACACAGAAGCATTCTGTGAAACTTCTTTCTGATCTGAGCATTCAGCTAACAGAGTTAAACCATACTTTTGATTGAGCAGTTTTGAAACACTCTGTCTGTAGAAAATGCAACTGGACATTCGTAGCGCTAAGTGGGTAATAGTGGAAAAAAGAATATGTTCAAATATAAACTACACGGAAGCATTGTATGAAACTTCTTTCTGTTCTGTTCATTCAACTAACAGAGTTGAACCTTACTTTTGATTGAGCCTTTCTGAAACACTCTTTCTGTAGAAACTGCAATTGGACATTCTGAGCGCTAAGAGGCCTCTATTGGGAAAAATAATATCTTCAAATAAAAACTACACAGAAGCATTGTGTGAAACTTATTTCTGATATGTTCATTAAGCTAACAGAGTTAAACCATACTTTTGATTGCGCAGTTCTGAACACTCTTTCTGTAGAAAATGCAAGTGGACATTCGGAGCGCTAAGAGGGTAATAGTGGAAAAAGGAATATATTCAAATATAAACTACACAGTAGCATTCTGTGAAAATTCTTTCTGTTCTGTGCATTCAACTAACAGAGTTGAACCTTACTTTTGATTGAGCCGTTCTGAAACACTCTTTCTTTAGTAACTGCAATTGGACATGCTAAGCGCTAACAGGCCTACATTGGGAAAAAGAATATCTTCAAATAAAAACTACACAGATGCATACTGTGAAACTTATTTCTGATCTGTAAATTCAGTTAACAGATATAAAACATATTTTTGATTGAGCAGTTATGAAACACTCTTTTTGTAGAAAATGCAAGTGGAGATTCGGAGCGCTAAGAGGGTAACAGTGGAAAAAGGAATGTCTTCAAATATAAACTACACAGAATCATTCGGTGAAACTTCTTTCTGATCTGTGCATTCAGCTAACAGAGTTAAACCATACTTTTGATTGAGCAGATCTGAACACTCTTTCTGTAGAAAATGCAACTGGACATTTGGAGCGCTAAGAGCGTAGTAGTGGAAAAAGGAATATATTCAAATAAAAACTACACAGAAGCATTCTGTGAAACTTCTTTCTGATCTGAGCATTCAGCTAACAGAGTTAAACCATACTTTTGATTGAACAGTTTTGAAACACTGTGTCTGTAGAAAATGCAACTGGACATTCGTAGCGCTAAGTGGGTATTAGTGGAAAAAAGAATATGTTCAAATATAAACTACACAGAAGCATTGTATGAAACTTCTTTCTGTTCTGTGCATTCAACTAACAGAGTTGAACCTTACTTTTGATTGAGCCGTTCTGAAACACTCTTTCTGTAGAAACTGCAATTGGACATTCTGAGCGCTAAGAGGCCTATATTGGGAAAAAGAATGTCTACAAATAAAAACTACACAGAAGAATTGTGTGAAACTTCTTTCTGTTCTGTTTGTTCAACTAAAAGAGTTGAACCTTAGTTTTGATTGAGCCGTTCTGAAACACACTTTCTGTAGAAAATGCAAGTGGAGATTCGGAGCGCTAAGAGGGTAATAGTGGAAAAAGGAATGTCTCCAAATATAAACTACACAGAATCATTCTGTGAAACTTCTTTCTGATCTGTGCATTCAGCTAACAGAGTTAAACCATACTTTTGATTGAGCAGATCTGAACACTCTTTCTGTAGATAATGCAACTGGACATTTGGAGCGCTAAGAGAGTAGTAGTGGAAAAAGGAATATATTCAAATATAAACTACACAGAAGCATTCTGTGAAACTTCTTTCTGATCTGAGCATTCAGCTAACAGAGTTAAACCATACTTTTGATTGAGCAGTTTTGAAACACTCTGTCTGTAGGAAATGCAACTGGACATTCGTAGCGCTAAGTGGGTAATAGTGGAAAAAAGAATATGTTCAAATATAAACTACACAGAAGCATTGTATGAAACTTCTTTCTGTTTTGTGCATTCAACTAACAGAGTTGAACCTTACTTTTGATTGAGCCTTTCTGAAACACTCTTTCTGTAGAAACTGCAATTGGACATTCTGAGCACTAAGAGGCCTCTATTGGGAAAAATAATATCTTCAAATAAAAAGTACACAGAAGCATTGTGTGAAACTTATTTCTGATATGTTCATTAAGCTAACAGAGTTAAACCATACTTTTGATTGCGCAGTTCTGAACACTCTTTCTGTAGAAAATGCAAGTGGACATTCGGAGCGCTAAGAGGGTAATAGTGGAAAAAGGAATATATTCAAATATAAACTACACAGTAGCATTCTGTGAAAATTCTGTCTGTTCTGTGCATTCAACTAACAGAGTTGAACCTTACTTTTGATTGAGCCGTTCTGAAACACTCTTTCTGTAGTAACTGCAATTGGACATGCTAAGCGCTAAGAGGCCTACATTGGGAAAAAGAATATCTTCAAATAAAAACTACACAGATGCATTCTGTGAAACTTATTTCTGATCTGTAAATTCAGTTAACAGATATAAAACATATTTTTGATTGAGCAGTTATGAAACACTCTTTTTGTAGAAAATGCAAGTGGAGATTCGGAGCGCTAAGAGGGTAACAGTGGAAAAAGGAATGTCTTCAAATATAAACTACACAGAATCATTCGGTAAAACTTCTTTCTGATCTGTGCATTCAGCTAACAGAGTTAAACCATACTTTTGATTGAGCAGATCTGAACACTCTTTATGTAGAAAATGCAACTGGACATTTGGAGCGCTAAGAGCGTAGTAGTGGAAAAAGGAATATATTCAAATATAAACTACACAGAAGCATTCTGTGAAACTTCTTTCTGATGTGAGCATTCAGCTAACAGAGTTAAACCATACTTTTGATTGAGCAGTTTTGAAACACTCTGTCTGTAGAAAATGCAACTGGACATTCGTAGCGCTAAGTGGGTAATAGTGGAAAAAAGAATATGTTCAAATATAAACTACACAGAAGCATTGTATGAAACTTCTTTCTGTTCTGTGCATTCAACTAACAGAGTTGAACCTTACTTTTGATTGAGCCGTTCTGAAACACTCTTTCTGTAGAAACTGCAATTGGACATTCTGAGGGCTAAGAGGCCTATATTGGGATAAAGAATGTCTACAAATAAAAACTACACAGAAGAATTGTGTGAAACTTCTTTCTGTTCTCTTTGTTCAACTAAAAGAGTTGAACCTTAGTTTTGATTGAGCCGTTCTGAAACACTCTTTCTGTAGAAAATGCAAGTGGAGATTCGGAGCGCTAAGAGGGTAATAGTGGAAAAAGGAATGTCTCCAAATATAAACTACACAGAATCATTCTGTGAAACTTCTTTCTGATCTGTGCATTCACCTAACAGAGTTAAACCATACTTTTGATTGAGCAGATCTGAACACTCTTTCTGTAGAAAATGCAACTGGACATTTGGAGCGCTAAGAGAGTAGTAGTGGAAAAAGGAATATATTCAAATACAAACTACACAGAAGCATTCTGTGAAACTTCTTTCTGATCTGAGCATTCAGCTAACAGAGTTAAACCATACTTTTGATTGAGCAGTTTTGAAACACTCTGTCTGTAGAAAATGCAACTGGACATTCGTAGCGCTAAGTGGGTAATAGTGGAAAAAAGAATATGTTCAAATATAAACTACACAGAAGCATTGTATGAAACTTCTTTCTGTTCTGTGCATTCAAATAACAGAGTTGAACCTTACTTTTGATTGAGCCTTTCTGAAACACTCTTTCTGTAGAAACTGCAATTGGACATTCTGAGCGCTAAGAGGCCTCTATTGGGAAAAATAATATCTTCAAATAAAAACTACACAGAAGCATTGTGTGAAACTTATTTCTGATATGTTCATTAAGCTAACAGAGTTAAACCATACTTTTGATTGCGCAGTTCTGAACACTCTTTCTGTAGAAAATGCAAGTGGACATTCGGAGCGCTAAGAGGGTAATAGTGGAAAATGGAATATATTCAAATATAAACTACACAGTAGCATTCTGTGAAAATTCTTTCTGTTCTGTGCATTCAACTAACAGAGTTGAACCTTACTTTTGATTGAGCCGTTCTGAAACACTCTTTCTTTAGTAACTGCAATTGGACATGCAAAGCGCTAAGAGGCCTACATTGGGAAAAAGAATATCTTCAAATAAAAACTACACAGATGCATTCTGTGAAACTTATTTCTGATCTGTAAATTCAGTTAACAGATATAAAACATATTTTTGATTGAGCAGTTATGAAACACTCTTTTTGTAGAAAATGCAAGTGGAGATTCGGAGCGCTAAGAGGGTAATAGTGGAAAAAGGAATATATTCAAATATAAACTACAGAGTAGCATTCTGTGAAAATTCTTTCTGTTCTGTGCATTCAACTAACAGAGTTGAACCTTACTTTTGATTGAGCCGTTCTGAAACACTCTTTCTGTAGTAACTGCAATTGGACATGCTAAGCGCTAAGAGGCCTACATTGGGAAAAAGAATATCTTCAAATAAAAACTACACAGATGCATTCTGTGAAACTTATTTCTGATCTGTAAATTCAGTTAACAGATATAAAACATGTTTTTGATTGAGCAGTTGTGAAACACTCTTTTTGTAGAAAATGCAAGTGGTGATTCGGAGCGCTAAGAGGGTAACAGTGGAAAAAGGAATGTCTTCAAATATAAACTACACAGAATCATTCGGTGAAACTTCTTTCTGATCTGTGCATTCAGCTAACAGAGTTAAACCATACTTTTGATTGAGCAGATCTGAACACTCTTTCTGTAGAAAATGCAACTGGACATTTGGAGCGCTAAGAGCGTAGTAGTGGAAAAAGGAATATATTCAAATATAAACTACACAGAAGCATTCTGTGTAACTTCTTTCTGATCTGAGCATTCAGCTAACAGAGTTAAACCATACTTTTGATTGAGCAGTTTTGAAACACGCTGTCTGTAGAAAATGCAACTGGACATTCGTAGCGCTAAGTGGGTAATAGTGGAAAAAAGAATATGTTCAAATATAAACTACACAGAAGCATTGTATGAAACTTCTTTCTGTTCTGTGCATTCAACTAACAGAGTTGAACCTTACTTTTGATTGAGCCGTTCTGAAACACTCTTTCTGTAGAAACTGCAATTGGACATTCTGAGCGCTAAGAGGCCTATATTGGGAAAAAGAATGTCTACAAATAAATACTACACAGAAGAATTGTGTGAAACTTCTTTCTGTTCTGTTTGTTCAACTAAAAGAGTTGAACCTTAGTTTTGATTGAGCCGTTCTGAAACACTCTTTCTGTAGAAAATGCAAGTGGAGATTCGGAGCGCTAAGAGGGTTATAGTGGAAAAAGGAATGTCTCCAAATATAAACTACACAGAATCATTCTGTGAAACTTCTTTCTGATCTGTGCATTCAGCTAACAGAGTTAAACCATACTTTTGATTGAGCAGATCTGAACACTCTTTCTGTAGATAATGCAACTGGACCTTTGGAGCGCTAAGAGAGTAGTAGTGGAAAAAGGAATATATTCAAATATAAACTACACAGAAGCATTCTGTGAAACTTCTTTCTGATCTGAGCATTCAGCTAACAGAGTTAAACCATACTTTTGATTGAGCAGTTTTGAAACACTCTGTCTGTAGAAAATGCAACTGGACATTCGTAGCGCTAAGTGGGTAATAGTGGAAAAAAGAATATGTTCAAATATAAACTACACAGAAGCATTGTATGAAACTTCTTTCTGTTCTGTGCATTCAACTAACAGAGTTGAACCTTACCTTTGATTGAGCCTTTCTGAAACACTCTGTCTGTAGAAACTGCAATTGGACATTCTGAGCGCTAAGAGGCCTCTATTGGGAAAAATAATATCTTCAAATAAAAACTACACAGAAGCATTGTGTGAAACTTATTTCTGATAGGTTCATTAAGCTAACAGAGTTAAACCATACTTTTTATTGCGCAGTTCTGAACACTCTTTCTGTAGAAAATGCAAGTGGACATTCGGAGCGCTAAGAGGGTAATAGTGGAAAAAGGAATATATTCAAATATGAACTACACAGTAGCATTCTGTGAAAATTCTTTCTGTTCTGTGCATTCAACTGAGTTGAACCTTACTTTTGATTGAGCCGTTCTGAAACACTCTTTCTGTAGAAACTGCAATTGGACATGCTAAGCGCTAAGAGGCCTACATTGGGAAAAAGAATATCTTCAAATAAAAACTACACAGATGCATTCTGTGAAACTTATTTCTGATCTGTAAATTCAGTTAACAGAGATAAAACATATTTTTGATTGAGCAGTTATGAAACACTCTTTTTGTAGAAAATGCAAGTGGAGATTCGGAGCGCTAAGAGGGTAATAGTGGAAAAAGGAATGTCTTCAAATATAAACTACACAGAATCATTCGGTGAAACTTCTTTCTGATCTGTGCATTCAGCTAACAGAGTTAAACCATACTTTTGATTGAGCAGATCTGAACACTCTTTCTGTTGAAAATGCAACTGGACATTTGGAGCGCTAAGAGCGTAGTAGTGGAAAAAGGAATATATTCAAATATAAACTACACAGAAGCATTCTGTGAAACTTCTTTCTGATCTGAGCATTCAGCTAACAGAGTTAAACCATACTTTTGATTGAGCAGTTTTGAAACACTCTGTCTGTAGAAAATGCAACTGGACATTCGTAGCGCTAAGTGGGTAATAGTTGAAAAAATATATGTTCAAATATAAACTACACAGAAGCATTGTATGAAACTTCTTTCTGTTCTGTGCATTCAACTAACAGAGTTGAACCTTACTTTTGATTGAGCCGTTCTGAAACACTCTTTCTGTAGAAACTGCAATTGGACATTCTGAGCGCTAAGAGGCCTATATTGGGAAAAAGAATGTCTACAAATAAAAACTACACAGAAGAATTGTGTGAAACTTCTTTCTGATCTGTTTGTTCAACTAAAAGAGTTGAACCTTAGTTTTGATTGAGCCGTTCTGAAACACACTTTCTGTAGAAAATGCAAGTGGAGATTCGGAGCGCTAAGAGGGTAATAGTGGAAAAAGGAATGTCTCCAAATATAAACTACACAGAATCATTCTGTGAAACTTCTTTCTGATCTGTGCATTCAGCTAACAGAGTTAAACCATACTTTTGATTGAGCAGATCTGAACACTCTTTCTGTAGAAAATGCAACTGGACATTTGGAGCGCTAAGAGCGTAGTAGTGGAAAAAGGAATATATTCAAATATAAACTACACAGAAGCATTCTGTGAAACTTCTTTCTGATCTGAGCATACAGCTAACACAGTTAAACCATACTTTTGATTGAGCAGTTTTGAAACACTCTGTCTGTAGAAAATGCAACTGGACATTCGTAGCGCTAAGTGGGTAATAGGGGAAAAAAGAATATGTTCAAATATAAACTACACAGAAGCATTGTATGAAACTTCTTTCTGTTCTGTGCATTCAACTAACAGAGTTGAACCTTACTTTTGATTGAGCCGTTCTGAAACACTCTTTCTGTAGAAACTGCAATTGGACATGCTAAGCGCTAAGAGGCCTACATTGGGAAAAAGAATATCTTCAAATAAAAACTACACAGATGCATTCTGTGAAACTTATTTCTGATCTGTAAATTCAGTTAAGAGAGATAAAACATATTTTTGATTGAGCAGTTATGAAACACTCTTTTGTAGAAAATGCAAGTGGAGATTCGGAGCGCTAAGAGGGTAATAGTGGAAAAAGGAATGTCTTCAAATATAAACTACACAGAATCATTCGGTGAAACTTCTTTCTGATCTGTGCATTCAGCTAACAGAGTTAAACCATACTTTTGATTGAGCAGATCTGAACACTCTTTCTGTTGAAAATGTAACTGGACATTTGGAGCGCTAAGAGTGTAGTAGTGGAAAAAGGAATATATTCAAATATAAACTACACAGAAGCATTCTGTGAAACTTCTTTCTGATCTGAGCATTCAGCTAACAGAGTTAAACCATACTTATGATTGAGCAGTTTTGAAACACTCTGTCTGTAGAAAATGCAACTGGACATTCGTAGCGCTAAGTGGGTAATAGTGGAAAAATAATATGTTCAAATATAAACTACACAGAAGCATTGTATGAAAGTTCTTGCTGTTCTGTGCATTCAACTAACAGAGTTGAACCTTACTTTTGACTGAGCCTTTCTGAAACACTCTTTCTGTAGAAACTGCAATTGGACATTCTGAGCGCTAAGAGGCCTATATTGGGAAAAATGATATCTTCAAATAAAAACTACACAGAAGCATTGTGTGAAACTTATTTCTGATATGTTCATTAAGCTAATAGAGTTAAACCATACTTTTGATTGCGCAGTTCTGAACACTCTTTCTGTAGAAAATGCAAGTGGACATTCGGAGCGCTAAGAGGGTAATAGTGGAAAAAGGAATATATTCAAATATAAACTACACAGTAGCATTCTGTGAAAATTCTTTCTGTTCTGTGCATTAAACTAACAGAGTTGAACCTTACTTTTGATTGAGCCGTTCTGAAACACTCTTTCTGTAGAAACTGCAATTGGACATGCTAAGCGCTAAGAGGCCTACATTGGGAAAAAGAATATCTTCAAATAAAAACTACACAGATGCATTCTGTGAAACTTATTTCTGATCTGTAAATTCAGTTAACAGAGATAAAACATATTTTTGATTGAGCAGTTATGAAACACTCTTTTTGTAGAAAATGCAAGTGGAGATTCGGAGCGCTAAGAGGGTAATAGTGGAAAAAGGAATGTCTTCAAATATAAACTACACAGAATCATTCGGTGAAACTTCTTTCTGATCTGTGCATTCAGCTAACAGAGTTAAACCATACTTTTGATTGAGCAGATCTGAACACTCTTTCTGTTGAAAATGCAACTGGACATTTGGAGCGCTAAGAGCGTAGTAGTGGAAAAAGGAATATATTCAAATTTAAACTACACAGAAGCATTCTGTGAAACTTCTTTCTGATCTGAGCATTCAGCTAACAGAGTTAAACCATACTTTTGATTGAGCAGTTTTGAAACACTCTGTCTGTAGAAAATGCAACTGGACATTCGTAGCGCTAAGTGGGTAATAGTGGAAAAAAGAATATGTTCAAATATAAACTACACAGAAGCATTGTATGAAACTTCTTTCTGTTCTGTGCATTCAACTAACAGAGTTGAACCTTACTTTTGATTGAGCCGTTCTGAAACACTCTTTCTGTAGAAACTGCAATTGGACATTCTGAGCGCTAAGAGGCCTATATTGGGAAAAAGAATGTCTACAAATAAAAACTACACAGAAGAATTGTGTGAAACTACTTTCTGTTCTGATTGTTCAACTAAAAGAGTTGAACCTTAGTTTTGATTGAGCCGTTCTGAAACACACTTTCTGTAGAAAATGCAAGTGGAGATTCGGAGCGCTAAGAAGGTAATAGTGGAAAAAGGAATGTCTCCAAATATAAACTACACAGAATCATTCTGTGAAACTTCTTTCTGATCTGTGCATTCAGCTAACAGAGTTAAACCATACTTTTGATTGAGCAGATCTGAACACTCTTTCTGTAGAAAATGCAACTGGACATTTGGAGCGCTAAGAGAGTAGTAGTGGAAAAAGGAATATATTCAAATATAAACTACACAGAAGCATTCTGTGAAACTTCTTTCTGATGTGAGCATTCAGGTAACAGAGTTAAACCATACTTTTGATTGAGCAGTTTTCAAACACTCTGTCTGTAGAAAATGCAACTGGACATTCGTAGCGCTAAGTGGATAATAGGGGAAAAAAGAATATGTTCAAATATAAACTACACAGAAGCATTGTATGAAACTTCTTTCTGTTCTGTGCATTCAACTAACAGAGTTGAACCTTACTTTTGACTGAGCCTTTCTGAAACACTCTTTCTGTAGAAACTGCAATTGGACATTCTGAGCGCTAAGAGGCCTATATTGGGAAAAATAATATCTTCAAATAAAAACTAAACAGAAGCATTTTGTGAAACTTATTTCTGATATGTTCATTAAGCTAACAGAGTTAAACCATACTTTTGATTGCGCAGTTCTGAACACTCTTTCTGTAGAAAATGCAAGTGGACATTCAGAGCGCTAAGAGGGTAATAGTGGAAAAAGGAATATATTCAAATATAAACTACACAGTAGCATTCTGTGAAAATCCTTTCTGTTCTGTGCATTCAACTAACAGATTTGAACCTTACTTTTGATTGAGCCGTTCTGAAACACTCTTTCTGTAGAAACTGCAATTGGACATGCTAAGCGCTAAGAGGCCTACTTTGGGAAAAAGAATATCTTCAAATAAAAACTACACAGATGCATTCTGTGAAACTTATTTCTGATCTGTAAATTCAGTTAAGAGAGATAAAACATATTTTTGATTGAGCAGTTATGAAACACTCTTTTGTAGAAAATGCAAGTGGAGATTCGGAGCGCTAAGAGGGTAATAGTGGAAAAAGGAATGTCTTCAAATATAAGCTACACAGAATCATTCGGTGAAACTTCTTTCTGATCTGTGCATTCAGCTAACAGAGTTAAACCATACTTTTGATTGAGCAGATCTGAACACTCTTTCTGTTGAAAATGCAACTGGACATTTGGAGCGCTAAGAGTGTAGTAGTGGAAAAAGGAATATATTCAAATATAAACTACACAGAAGCATTCTGTGAAACTTCTTTCTGTTCTGAGCATTCAGCTAACAGAGTTAAACCATACTTTTGATTGAGCAGTTTTGAAACACTCTGTCTGTAGAAAATGCAACTGGACATTCGTAGCGCTAAGTGGGTAATAGTGGAAAAAAGAATATGTTCAAATATAAACTACACAGAAGCATTGTATGAAACTTCTTTCTGTTCTGTGCATTCAACTAACAGAGTTGAACCTTACTTTTGATTGAGCCTTTCTGAAACACTCTTTCTGTAGAAACTGTAATTGGACATTCTGAGCGCTAAGAGGCCTATATTGGGAAAAATAATATCTTCAAATAAAAACTACACAGAAGCATTGTGTGAAACTTATTTCTGATATGTTCATTAAGCTAACAGAGTTAAACCATACTTTTGATTGCGCAGTTCTGAACACTCTTTCTGTAGAAAATGCAAGTGGACATTCGGAGCGCTAAGAGGGTAATAGTGGAAAAAGGAATATATTCAAATATAAACTACACAGTAGCATTCTGTGAAAATTCTTTCTGTTCTGTGCATTCAACTAACAGAGTTGAACCTTACTTTTGATTGAGCCGTTCTGAAACACTCTTTCTGTAGAAACTGCAATTGGACATGCTAAGCGCTAAGAGGCCTACGTTGGGAAAAAGAATATCTTCAAATAAAAACTACACAGATGCATTCTGTGAAACTTATTTCTGATCTGTAAATTCAGTTAACAGAGATAAAACATATTTTTGATTGAGCAGTTATGAAACACTCTTTTTGTAGAAAATGCAAGTGGAGATTCGGAGCGCTAAGAGGGTAATAGTAGAAAAAGGAATGTCTTCAAATATAAACTACACAGAATCATTCGGTGAAACTTCTTTCTGATCTGTGCATTCAGCTAACAGAGTTAAACCATACTTTTGATTGAGCAGATCTGAACACTCTTTCTGTTGAAAATGCAACTGGACATTTGGAGCGCTAAGAGCGTAGTAGTGGAAAAAGGAATATATTCAAATATAAACTACACAGAAGCATTCTGTGAAACTTCTTTCTGATCTGAGCATTCAGCTAACAGAGTTAAACCATACTTATGATTGAGCAGTTTTGAAACACTCTGTCTGTAGAAAATGCAACTGGACATTCGTAGCGCTAATTGGGTAATAGTGGAAAAATAATATGTTCAAATATAAATTGCACAGAAGCATTGTATGAAACTTCTTGCTGTTCTGTGCATTCAACTAACAGAGTTGAACCTTACATTTGATTGAGCCTTTCTGAAACACTCTTTCTGTAGAAACTGCAATTGGACATTCTGAGCGCTAAGAGGCCTATATTGGGAAAAATAATATCTTCAAATAAAAACTACACAGAAGCATTGTGTGAAACTTATTTCTGATACGTTCATTAAGCTAACAGAGTTAAACCATACTTTTGATTGCGCAGTTCTGAACACTCTTTCTGTAGAAAATGCAAGTGGACATTCGGAGCGCTAAGAGGGTAATAGTGGAAAAAGGAATATATTCAAATATAAACTACACAGTAGCATTCTGTGAAAATTCTTTCTGTTCTGTGCATTCAACTAACAGAGTTGAACCTTACTTTTGATTGAGCCGTTCTGAAACACTCTTTCTGTAGAAACTGCAATTGGACATGCTAAGCGCTAAGAGGCCTACATTGGGAAAAAGAATATCTTCAAATAAAAACTACACAGATGCATTCTGTGAAACTTATTTCGGATCTGTAAATTCAGTTAACAGATATAAAACATATTTTTGATTGAGCAGTTATGAAACACTCTTTTTGTAGAAAATGCAAGTGGAGATTCGGAGCGCTAAGAGGGTAACAGTGGAAAAAGGAATGTCTTCAAATATAAACTACACAGAATCATTCGGTGAAACTTCTTTCTGTTCTGTGCATTCAGCTAACAGAGTTAAACCATACTTTTGATTGAGCAGATCTGAACACTCTTTCTGTAGAAAATGCAACTGGACATTTGGAGCGCTAAGAGCGTAGTAGTGGAAAAAGGAATATATTCAAATATAAACTACACAGAAGCATTCTGTGAAACTTCTTTCTGATCTGAGCATTCAGCTAACAGAGTTAAACCATACTTTTGATTGAGCAGTTTTGAAACACTCTGTCTGTAGAAAATGCAACTGGACATTCGTAGCGCTAAGTGGGTAATAGTGGAAAAAAGAATATGTTCAAATATAAACTACACAGAAGCATTGTATGAAACTTCTTTCTGTTCTGTGTATTCAACTAACAGAGTTGAACCTTACTTTTGAATGAGCCGTTCTGAAACACTCTTTCTGTAGAAACTGCAATTGGACATTCTGAGCGCTAAGAGGCCTATATTGGGAAAAAGAATGTCTAGAAATAAAAACTACACAGAAGACTTGTGTGAAACTTCTTTCTTTTCTGTTTGTTCAACTAAAAGAGTTGAACCTTAGTTTTGATTGAGCCGTTCTGAAACACTCTTTCTGTAGAAAATGCAAGTGGAGATTCGGAGCGCTAAGAGGGTAATTGTGGAAAAAGGAATGTCTCCAAATATAAACTACACAGAATCATTCTGTCAAACTTCTTTCTGATCTGTGCATTCAGCTAACAGAGTTAAACCATACTTTTGGTTGAGCAGATCTGAACACTCTTTCTGTAGAAAATGCAACTGGACATTTGGAGCGCTAAGAGAGTAGTAGTGGAAAAAGGAATATATTCAAATATAAACTACACAGAAGCATTCTGTGAAACTTCTTTCTGATCTGAGCATTCAGCTAACAGAGTTAAACCATACTTTTGATTGAGCAGTTTTGAAACACTCTGTCTGTAGAAAATGCAACTGGACATTCGTAGCGCTAAGTGGGTAATAGTGGAAAAAAGAATATGTTCAAATATAAACTACACAGAAGCATTGTATGAAACTTCTTTCTGTTCTGTGCATTCAACTAACAGAGTTGAACCTTACTTTTGATTGAGCCTTTCTGAAACACTCTTTCTGTAGAAACTGCAATTGGACATTCTGAGCGCTAAGAGGCCTATATTGGGAAAAATAATATCTTCAAATAAAAACTACACAGAAGCATTGTGTGAAACTTATTTCTGATATGTTCATTAAGCTAACAGAGTTAAACCATACTTTTGATTGCGCAGTTCTGAACAATCTTTCTGTAGAAAATGCAAGTGGACATTCGGAGCGCTAACAGGGTAATTTTGGAAAAAGGAATATATTCAAATATAAACTACACAGTAGCATTCTGTGAAAATTCTTTCTGTTCTGTGCATTCAACTAACAGAGTTGAACCTTACTTTTGATTGAGCCGTTCTGAAACACTCTTTCTGTAGAAACTGCAATTGGACATGCTAAGCGCTAAGAGGCCTACATTGGGAAAAAGAATATCTTCAAATTAAAACTACACAGATGCATTCTGTGAAACTTATTTCTGATCTGTAAATTCAGTTAAGAGAGATAAAACATATTTTTGATTGAGCAGTTATGAAACACTCTTTTGTAGAAAATGCAAGTGGAGATTCGGAGCGCTAAGAGGGTAATAGTGGAAAAAGGAATGTCTTCAAATATAAACTACACAGAATCATTCGGTGAAACTTCTTTCTGATCTGTGCATTCAGCTAACAGAGTTAAACCATACTTTTGATTGAGCAGATCAGAACACTCTTTCTGTTGAAAATGCAACTGGACATTTGGAGCGCTAAGAGTGTAGTAGTGGAAAAAGGAATATATTCAAATATAAACTACACAGAAGCATTCTGTGAAACTTCTTTCTGATCTGCGCATTCAGCTAACAGAGTTAAACCATACTTATGATTGAGCAGTTTTGAAACACTCTGTCTGTAGAAAATGCAACTGGACATTCGTAGCGCTAAGTGGGTAATAGTGGAAAAAAAATATGTTCAAATATAAACTACACAGAAGCATTGTATGAAACTTCTTGCTGTTCTGTGCATTCAACTAACAGAGTTGAACCTTACTTTTGACTGAGCCTTTCTGAAACACTCTTTCTGTAGAAACTGCAATTGGACATTCTGAGCGCTAAGAGGCCTATATTGGGAAAAATGATATCTTCAAATAAAAACTACACAGAAGCATTGTGTGAAACTTATTTCTGATATGTTCATTAAGCTAACAGAGTTAAACCATACTTTTGATTGCGCAGTTCTGAACACTCTTTCTGTAGAAAATGCAAGTGGACATTCGGAGCGCTAAGAGGGTAATAGTGGAAAAAGGAATATATTCAAATATAAACTACACAGTAGCATTCTGTGAAAATTCTTTCTGTTCTGTGCATTCAACTAACAGAGTTGAACCTTACTTTTGATTGAGCCGTTCTGAAACACTCTTTCTGTAGAAACTGCAATTGGACATGCTAAGCGCTAAGAGGCCTACATTGGGAAAAAGAATATCTTCAAATAAAAACGACACAGATGCATTCTGTGAAACTTATTTCTGATCTGTAAATTCAGTTAACAGAGATAAAACATATTTTTGATTGAGCAGTTATGAAACACTCTTTTTGTAGAAAATACAAGTGGAGATTCGGAGCGCTAAGAGGGTAATAGTGGAAAAAGGAATGTCTTCAAATATAAACTACACAGAATCATTCGGTGAAACTTCTTTCTGATCTGTGCATTCAGCTAACAGAGTTAAAGCATACTTTTGATTGAGCAGATCTGAACACTCTTTCTGTTGAAAATGCAACTGGACATTTGGAGCGCTAAGAGCGTAGTAGTGGAAAAAGGAATATATTCAAATATAAACTACACAGAAGCATTCTGTGAAACTTCTTTCTGATCTGAGCATTCAGCTAACAGAGTTAAACCATACTTTTGATTGAGCAGTTTTGAAACACTCTGTCTGTAGAAAATGCAACTGGACATTCGTAGCGCTAAGTGGGTAATAGTGGAAAAAAGAATATGTTCAAATATAAACTACACAGAAGCATTGTATGAAACTTCTTTCTGTTCTGTGCATTCAACTAACAGAGTTGAACCTTACTTTTGATTGAGCCGTTCTGAAACACTCTTTCTGTAGAAACTGCAATTGGACATTCTGAGCGCTAAGAGGCCTATATTGGGAAAAAGAATGTCTACAAATAAAAACTACACAGAAGAATTGTGTGAAACTACTTTCTGTTCTGATTGTTCAACTAAAAGAGTTGAACCTTAGTTTTGATTGAGCCGTTCTGAAACAAACTTTCTGTAGAAAATGCAAGTGGAGATTCGAAGCGCTAAGAAGGTAATCATGGAAAAAGGAATGTCTCCAAATATAAACTACAGAGAATCATTCGGTGAAACTTCTTTCTGATCTGTGCATTCAGCTAACAGAGTTAAACCATACTTTTGATTGAGCAGATCTGAACACTCTTTCTGTAGAAAATGCAACTGGACATTTGGAGCGCTAAGAGAGTAGTAGTGGAAAAAGGAATATATTCAAATATAAACTACACAGAAGCATTCTGTGAAACATCTTTCTGATGTGAGCATTCAGGTAACAGAGTTAAACCATACTTTTGATTGAGCAGTTTTCAAACACTCTGTCTGTAGAAAATGCAACTGGACATTCGTAGCGCTAAGTGGATAATAGGGGAAAAAAGAATATGTTCAAATATAAACTACACAGAAGCATTGTATGAAACTTCTTTCTGTTCTGTGCATTCAACTAACAGAGTTGAACCTTACTTTTGACTGAGCCTTTCTGAAACACTCTTTCTGTAGAGACTGCAATTGGACATTCTGAGCGCTAAGAGGCCTATATTGGGAAAAATAATATCTTCAAATAAAAACTAAACAGAAGCATTTTGTGAAACTTATTTCTGATATGTTCATTAAGCTAACAGAGTTAAACCATACTTTTGATTGCGCAGTTCTGAACACTCTTTCTGTAGAAAATGCAAGTGGACATTCGGAGCGCTAAGAGGGTAATAGTGGAAAAAGGAATATATTCAAATATAAACTACACAGTAGCATTCTGTGAAAATTCTTTCTGTTCTGTGCATTCAACTAACAGAGTTGAACCTTACTTTTGATTGAGCCGTTCTGAAACACTCTTTCTGTAGAAACTGCAATTGGACATGCTAAGCGCTAAGAGGCCTACATTGGGAAAAAGAATATCTTCAAATGAAAACTACACAGATGCATTCTGTGAAACTTATTTCTGATCTGTAAATTCAGTTAAGAGAGATAAAACATATTTTTGATTGAGCAGTTATGAAACACTCTTTTGTAGAAAATGCAAGTGGAGATTCGGAGCGCTAAGAGGGTAATAGTGGAAAAAGGAATGTCTTCAAATATAAGCTACACAGAATCATTCGGTGAAACTTCTTTCTGATCTGTGCATTCAGCTAACAGAGTTAAACCATACTTTTGATTGAGCAGATCTGAACACTCTTTCTGTTGAAAATGCAACTGGACATTTGGAGCGCTAAGAGTGTAGTAGTGGAAAAAGGAATATATTCCAATAATAACTACACAGAAGCATTCTGTGAAACTTCTTTCTGATCTGAGCATTCAGCTAACAGAGTTAAACCATACTTTTGATTGAGCAGTTTTGAAACACTCTGTCTGTAGAAAATGCAACTGGACATTCGTAGCGCTAAGTGGGTAATAGTGGAAAAAAGAATATGTTCAAATATAAACTACACAGAAGCATTGTATGAAACTTCTTTCTGTTCTGTGCATTCAACTAACAGAGTTGAACCTTACTTTTGATTGAGCCTTTCTGAAACACTCTTTCTGTAGAAACTGCAATTGGACATTCTGAGCGCTAAGAGGCCTATATTGGGAAAAATAATATCTTCAAATAAAAACTACACAGAAGCATTGTGTGAAACTTATTTCTGATACGTTCATTAAGCTAACAGAGTTAAACCATACTTTTGATTGCGCAGTTCTGAACACTCTTTCTGCAGAAAATGCAAGTGGACATTCGGAGCGCTAAGAGGGTAATAGTGGAAAAAGGAATATATTCAAATATAAACTACACAGTAGCATTCTGTGAAAATACTTTCTGTTCTGTGCATTCAACTAACAGAGTTGAACCTTACTTTTGATTGAGCCGTTCTGAAACACTCTTTCTGAAGAAACTGCAATTGGACATGCTAAGCGCTAAGAGGCCTACATTGGGAAAAAGAATATCTTCAAATAAAAACTACACAGATGCATTCTGTGAAACTTATTTCTGATCTGTAAATTCAGTTAACAGAGATAAAACATATTTTTGATTGAGCAGTTATGAAACACTCTTTTTGTAGAAAATGCAAGTGGAGATTCGGAGCGCTAAGATGGTAATAGTAGAAAAAGGAATGTCTTCAAATATAAACTACACAGAATCATTCGGTGAAACTTCTTTCTGATCTGTGCATTCAGCTAACAGAGTTAAACCATACTTTTGATTGAGCAGATCTGAACACTCTTTCTGTTGAAAATGCAACTGGACATTTGGAGCGCTAAGAGCGTAGTAGTGGAAAAAGGAATATATTCAAATATAAACTACACAGAAGCATTCTGTGAAACTTCTTTCTGATCTGAGCATTCAGCTAACAGAGTTAAACCATACTTATGATTGAGCAGTTTTGAAACACTCTGTCTGTAGAAAATGCAACTGGACATTCGTAGCGCTAAGTGGGTAATAGTGGAAAAATAATATGTTCAAATATAAACTACACAGAAGCATTGTATGAAACTTCTTGCTGTTCTGTGCATTCAACTAACAGAGTTGAACCTTACATTTGATTGAGCCTTTCTGAAACACTCTTTCTGTAGAAACTGCAATTGGACATTCTGAGCGCTAAGAGGCCTATATTGGGAAAAATAATATCTTCAAATAAAAACTCCACAGAAGCATTGTGTGAAACTTATTTCTGATATGTTCATTAAGCTAACAGAGTTAAACCATACTTTTGATTGAGCAGATCTGAACACTCTTTCTGTTGAAAATGCAACTGGACATTTGGAGCGCTAAGAGCGTAGTAGTGGAAAAAGGAATATATTCAAATATAACCTACACAGAAGCATTCTGTGAAACTTCTTTCTGATCTGAGCATACAGCTAACACAGTTAAACCATACTTTTGATTGAGCAGTTTTGAAACACTCTGTCTGTAGAAAATGCAACTGGACATTCGTAGCGCTAAGTGGGTAATAGTGGAAAAAAGAATATGTTCAAATATAAACTACACAGAAGCATTGTATGAAACTTCTTTCTGTTCTGTGCATTCAACTAACAGAGTTGAACCTTACTTTTGATTGAGCCTTTCTGAAACACTCTTTCTGTAGAAACTGCAATTGGACATTCTGAGCGCTAAGAGGCCTATATTGGGAAAAATAATATCTTCAAATAAAAACTACACAGAAGCATTGTGTGAAACTTATTTCTGATATGTTCATTAAGCTAACAGAGTTAAACCATACTTTTGATTGCGCAGTTCTGAACAATCTTTCTGTAGAAAATGCAAGTGGACATTCGGAGCGCTAAGAGGGTAATTGTGGAAAAAGGAATATATTCAAATATAAACTACACAGTAGCATTCTGTGAAAATTCTTTCTGTTCTGTGCATTCAACTAACAGAGTTGAACCTTACTTTTGATTGAGCCGTTCTGAAACACTCTTTCTGTAGAAACTGCAATTGGACATGCTAAGCGCTAAGAGGCCTACATTGGGAAAAAGAATATCTTCAAATTAAAACTACACAGATGCATTCTGTGAAACTTATTTCTGATCTGTAAATTCAGTTAAGAGAGATAAAACATATTTTTGATTGAGCAGTTATGAAACACTCTTTTGTAGAAAATGCAAGTGGAGATTCGGAGAGCTAAGAGGGTAATAGTGGAAAAAGGAATGTCTTCAAATATAAACTACACAGAATCATTCGGTGAAACTTCTTTCTGATCTGTGCATTCAGCTAACAGAGTTAAACCATACTTTTGATTGAGCAGATCAGAACACTCTTCTGTTGAAAATGCAACTGGACATTTGGAGCGCTAAGAGTGTAGTAGTGGAAAAAGGAATATATTCAAATATAAACTACACAGAAGCATTCTGTGAAACTTCTTTCTGATCTGAGCATTCAGCTAACAGAGTTAAACCATACTTATGATTGAGCAGTTTTGAAACACTCTGTCTGTAGAAAATGCAACTGGACATTCGTAGCGCTAAGTGGGTAATAGTGGAAAAAAAATATGTTCAAATATAAACTACACAGAAGCATTGTATGAAACTTCTTGCTGTTCTGTGCATTCAACTAACAGAGTTGAACCTTACTTTTGACTGAGCCTTTCTGAAACACTCTTTCTGTAGAAACTGCAATTGGACATTCTGAGCGCTAAGAGGCCTATATTGGGAAAAATGATATCTTCAAATAAAAACTACACAGAAGCATTGTGTGAAACTTATTTCTGATATGTTCATTAAGCTAACAGAGTTAAACCATACTTTTGATTGCGCAGTTCTGAACACTCTTTCTGTAGAAAATGCAAGTGGACATTCGGAGCGCTAAGAGGGTAATAGTGGAAAAAGGAATATATTCAAATATAAACTACACAGTAGCATTCTGTGAAAATTCTTTCTGTTCTGTGCATTCAACTAACAGAGTTGAACCTTACTTTTGATTGAGCCGTTCTGAAACACTCTTTCTGTAGAAACTGCAATTGGACATGCTAAGCGCTAAGAGGCCTACATTGGGAAAAAGAATATCTTCAAATAAAAACGACACAGATGCATTCTGTGAAACTTATTTCTGATCTGTAAATTCAGTTAACAGAGATAAAACATATTTTTGATTGAGCAGTTATGAAACACTCTTTTTGTAGAAAATGCAAGTGGAGATTCGGAGCGCTAAGAGGGTAATAGTGGAAAAAGGAATGTCTTCAAATATAAACTACACAGAATCATTCGGTGAAACTTCTTTCTGATCTGTGCATTCAGCTAACAGAGTTAAAGCATACTTTTGATTGAGCAGATCTGAACACTCTTTCTGTTGAAAATGCAACTGGACATTTGGAGCGCTAAGAGCGTAGTAGTGGAAAAAGGAATATATTCAAATATAAACTACACAGAAGCATTCTGTGAAACTTCTTTCTGATCTGAGCATTCAGCTAACAGAGTTAAACCATACTTTTGATTGAGCAGTTTTGAAACACTCTGTCTGTAGAAAATGCAACTGGACATTCGTAGCGCTAAGTGGGTAATAGTGGAAAAAAGAATATGTTCAAATATAAACTACACAGAAGCATTGTATGAAACTTCTTTCTGTTCTGTGCATTCAACTAACAGAGTTGAACCTTACTTTTGATTGAGCCGTTCTGAAACACTCTTTCTGTAGAAACTGCAATTGGACATTCTGAGCGCTAAGAGGCCTATATTGGGAAAAAGAATGTCTACAAATAAAAACTACACAGAAGAATTGTGTGAAACTACTTTCTGTTCTGATTGTTCAACTAAAAGAGTTGAACCTTAGTTTTGATTGAGCCGTTCTGAAACACACTTTCTGTAGAAAATGCAAGTGGAGATTCGAAGCGCTAAGAAGGTAATAGTGGAAAAAGGAATGTCTCCAAATATAAACTACACAGAATCATTCGGTGAAACTTCTTTCTGATCTGTGCATTCAGCTAACAGAGTTAAACCATACTTTTGATTGAGCAGATCTGAACACTCTTTCTGTTGAAAATGCAACTGGACATTTGGAGCGCTAAGAGTGTAGTAGTGGAAAAAGGAATATATTCAAATATAAACTACACAGAAGCATTCTGTGAAACTTCTTTCTGATCTGAGCATTCAGCTAACAGAGTTAAACCATACTTTTGATTGAGCAGCTTTGAAACACTCTGTCTGTAGAAAATGCAACTGGACATTCGTAGCGCTAAGTGGGTAATAGTGGAAAAAAGAATATGTTCAAATATAAACTACACAGAAGCATTGTATGAAACTTCTTTCTGTTCTGTGCATTCAACTAACAGAGTTGAACCTTACTTTTGATTGAGCCTTTCTGAAACACTCTTTCTGTAGAAACTGCAATTGGACATTCTGAGCGCTAAGAGGCCTATATTGGGAAAAATAATATCTTCAAATAAAAACTACACAGAAGCATTGTGTGAAACTTATTTCTCATACGTTCATTAAGCTAACAGAGTTAAACCATACTTTTGATTGCGCAGTTCTGAACACTCTTTCTGTAGAAAATGCAAGTGGACATTCGGAGCGCTAAGAGGGTAATAGTGGAAAAAGGAATATATTCAAATATAAACTACACAGTAGCATTCTGTGAAAATACTTTCTGTTCTGTGCATTCAACTAACAGAGTTGAACCTTACTTTTGATTGAGCCGTTCTGAAACACTCTTTCTGTAGAAACTGCAATTGGACATGCTAAGCGCTAAGAGGCCTACATTGGGAAAAAGAATATCTTCAAATAAAAACTACACAGATGCATTCTGTGAAACTTATTTCTGATCTGTAAATTCAGTTAACAGAGATAAAACATATTTTTGATTGAGCAGTTATGAAACACTCTTTTTGTAGAAAATGCAAGTGGAGATTCAGAGCGCTAAGAGGGTAATAGTAGAAAAAGGAATGTCTTCAAATATAAACTACACAGAATCATTCGGTGAAACTTCTTTCTGATCTGTGCATTCAGCTAACAGAGTTAAACCATACTTTTGATTGAGCAGATCTGAACACTCTTTCTGTTGAAAATGCAACTGGACATTTGGAGCGCTAAGAGCGTAGTAGTGGAAAAAGGAATATATTCAAATATAAACTACACAGAAGCATTCTGTGAAACTTCTTTCTGATCTGAGCATTCAGCTAACAGAGTTAAACCATACTTATGATTGAGCAGTTTTGAAACACTCTGTCTGTAGAAAATGCAACTGGACATTCGTAGCGCTAAGTGGGTAATAGTGGAAAAATAATATGTTCAAATATAAACTACACAGAAGCATTGTATGAAACTTCTTGCTGTTCTGTGCATTCAACTAACAGAGTTGAACCTTACATTTGATTGAGCCTTTCTGAAACACTCTTTCTGTAGAAACTGCAATTGGACATTCTGAGCGCTAAGAGGCCTATATTGGGAAAAATAATATCTTCAAATAAAAACTCCACAGAAGCATTGTGTGAAACTTATTTCTGATATGTTCATTAAGCTAACAGAGTTAAACCATACTTTTGATTGAGCAGATCTGAACACTCTTTCTGTTGAAAATGCAACTGGACATTTGGAGCGCTAAGAGCGTAGTAGTGGAAAAAGGAATATATTCAAATATAACCTACACAGAAGCATTCTGTGAAACTTCTTTCTGATCTGAGCATACAGCTAACACAGTTAAACCATACTTTTGATTGAGCAGTTTTGAAACACTCTGTCTGTAGAAAATGCAACTGGACATTCGTAGCGCTAAGTGGGTAATAGTGGAAAAAAGAATATGTTCAAATATAAACTACACAGAAGCATTGTATGAAACTTCTTTCTGTTCTGTGCATTCAACTAACAGAGTTGAACCTTACTTTTGATTGAGCCGTTCTGAAACACTCTTTCTGTAGAAACTGCAATTGGACATTATGAGCGCTAAGAGGCCTATATTGGGAAAAAGAATGTCTACAAATAAAAACTACACAGAAGAATTGTGTGAAACTTCTTTCTGTTCTGTTTGTTCAACTAAAAGAGTTGAACCTTCGTTTTGATTGAGCCGTTCTGAAACACTCTTTCTGTAGAAAATGCAAGTGGAGATTCGGAGCGCTAAGAGGGTAATAGTGGAAAAAGGAATGTCTCCAAATATAAACTACACAGAATCATTCTGTGAAACTTCTTTCTGACCTTCGCATTCAGCTAACAGAGTTAAACCATACTTTTGATTGAGCAGATCTGAACACTCTTTCTGCAGAAAATACAACTGGACATTTGGAGCGCTAAGAGAGTAGTAGTGGAAAAAGGAATATATTCAAATATAAACTACACAGAAGCATTCTGTGAAACTTCTTTCTGATCTGAGTATTCAGCTAACAGAGTTAAACCATACTTTTGATTGAGCAGTTTTGAAACACTCTGTCTGTAGAAAATGCAACTGGATATTCGTAGCGCTAAGTGGGTAATAGTGGAAAAAATAATATGTTCAAATATAAACTACACAGAAGCATTGTATGAAACTTCTTTCTGTTCTGTGCATTCAACTAACAGAGTTGAACCTTACATTTGATTGAGCCTTTCTGAAACACTCTTTCTGTAGAAACTGCAATTGGACATTCTGAGCGCTAAGAGGCCTATATTGGGAAAAATAATATCTTCAAATAAAAACTACACTGAAGCATTGTGTGAAACTTATTTCTGATATGTTCATTAAGCTAACAGAGTTAAACCATACTTTTGATTGCGCAGTTCTGAACACTCTTTCTGTAGAAAATGCAAGTGGACATTCGGAGCACTAAGAGGGTAATAGTGGAAAAAGGAACATATTCAAATATAAACTACACAGTAGCATTCTGTGAAAATTCTTTATGTTCTGTGCATTCAACTAACAGAGTCGAACCTTACTTTTGATTGAGCCGTTCTGAAACACTCTTTCTGTAGAAACTGCAATTGGACATGCTAAGCGCTAAGAGGCCTACATTGGGAAAAAGAATATCTTCAAATAAAAACTACACAGATGCATTCTGTGAAACTTATTTCTGATCTGTAAATTCAGTTAACAGAGATAAAACATATTTTTGATTGAGCAGTTATGAAACACTCTTTTTGTAGAAAATGCAAGTGGAGATTCGGAGCGCTAAGAGGGTAATAGTGGAAAAAGGAATGTCTTCAAATATAAACTACACAGAATCATTCGGTGAAACTTCTTTCTGATCTGTGCATTCAGCTAACAGAGTTAAAACATACTTTTGATTGAGCAGATCTGAACACTCTTTCTGTTGAAAATGCCACTAGACATTTGGAGCGCTAAGAGCGTAGTAGTGGAAAAAGGAATATATTCAAATATAAACTACACAGAAGCATTCTGTGAAACTGATTTCTGATCTGAGCATTCAGCTAACAGAGTTAAACCATACTTTTGATTGAGCAGTTTTGAAACACTCTGTCTGTAGAAAATGCAACTGGACATTCGTAGCGCTAAGTGGGTAATAGTGGAAAAAAGAATATGTTCAAATATAAACTACACAGAAGCATTGTATGAAACTTCTTTCTGTTCTGTGCATTCAACTAACAGAGTTGAACCTTACTTTTGATTGAGCCGTTCTGAAACACTCTTTCTGTAGAAACTGCAATTGGACATTCTGAGCGCTAAGAGGCCTATATTGGGAAAAAGAATGTCTACAAATAAAAACTACACAGAAGAATTGTGTGAAACTACTTTCTGTTCTGATTGTTCAACTAAAAGAGTTGAACCTTAGTTTTGATTGAGCCGTTCTGAAACACACTTTCTGTAGAAAATGCAAGTGGAGATTCGAAGCGCTAAGAAGGTAATAGTGGAAAAAGGAATGTCTCCAAATATAAACTGCACAGAATCATTCGGTGAAACTTCTTTCTGATCTGTGCATTCAGCTAACAGAGTTAAACCATACTTTTGATTGAGCAGATCTGAACACTCTTTCTGTTGAAAATGCAACTGGACATTTGGAGCGCTAAGAGTGTAGTAGTGGAAAAAGGAATATATTCAAATATAAACTACACAGAAGCATTCTGTGAAACTTCTTTCTGATCTGAGCATTCAGCTAACAGAGTTAAACCATACTTTTGATTGAGCAGCTTTGAAACACTCTGTCTGTAGAAAATGCAACTGGACATTCGTAGCGCTAAGTGGGTAATAGTGGAAAAAAGAATATGTTCAAATATAAACTACACAGAAGCATTGTATGAAACTTCTTTCTGTTCTGTGCATTCAACTAACAGAGTTGAACCTTACTTTTGATTGAGCCTTTCTGAAACACTCTTTCTGTAGAAACTGCAATTGGACATTCTGAGCGCTAAGAGGCCTATATTGGGAAAAATAATATCTTCAAATAAAAACTACACAGAAGCATTGTGTGAAACTTATTTCTCATACGTTCATTAAGCTAACAGAGTTAAACCATACTTTTGATTGCGCAGTTCTGAACACTCTTTCTGTAGAAAATGCAAGTGGACATTCGGAGCGCTAAGAGGGTAATAGTGGAAAAAGGAATATATTCAAATATAAACTACACAGTAGCATTCTGTGAAAATACTTTCTGTTCTGTGCATTCAACTAACAGAGTTGAACCTTACTTTTGATTGAGCCGTTCTGAAACACTCTTTCTGTAGAAACTGCAATTGGACATGCTAAGCGCTAAGAGGCCTACATTGGGAAAAAGAATATCTTCAAATAAAAACTACACAGATGCATTCTGTGAAACTTATTTCTGATCTGTAAATTCAGTTAACAGAGATAAAACATATTTTTGATTGAGCAGTTATGAAACACTCTTTTTGTAGAAAATGCAAGTGGAGATTCAGAGCGCTAAGAGGGTAATAGTAGAAAAAGGAATGTCTTCAAATATAAACTACACAGAATCATTCGGTGAAACTTCTTTCTGATCTGTGCATTCAGCTAACAGAGTTAAACCATACTTTTGATTGAGCAGATCTGAACACTCTTTCTGTTGAAAATGCAACTGGACATTTGGAGCGCTAAGAGCGTAGTAGTGGAAAAAGGAATATATTCAAATATAAACTACACAGAAGCATTCTGTGAAACTTCTTTCTGATCTGAGCATTCAGCTAACAGAGTTAAACCATACTTATGATTGAGCAGTTTTGAAACACTCTGTCTGTAGAAAATGCAACTGGACATTCGTAGCGCTAAGTGGGTAATAGTGGAAAAATAATATGTTCAAATATAAACTACACAGAAGCATTGTATGAAACTTCTTGCTGTTCTGTGCATTCAACTAACAGAGTTGAACCTTACATTTGATTGAGCCTTTCTGAAACACTCTTTCTGTAGAAACTGCAATTGGACATTCTGAGCGCTAAGAGGCCTATATTGGGAAAAATAATATCTTCAAATAAAAACTCCACAGAAGCATTGTGTGAAACTTATTTCTGATATGTTCATTAAGCTAACAGAGTTAAACCATACTTTTGATTGAGCAGATCTGAACACTCTTTCTGTTGAAAATGCAACTGGACATTTGGAGCGCTAAGAGCGTAGTAGTGGAAAAAGGAATATATTCAAATATAACCTACACAGAAACATTCTGTGAAACTTCTTTCTGATCTGAGCATACAGCTAACACAGTTAAACCATACTTTTGATTGAGCAGTTTTGAAACACTCTGTCTGTAGAAAATGCAACTGGACATTCGTAGCGCTAAGTGGGTAATAGTGGAAAAAAGAATATGTTCAAATATAAACTACACAGAAGCATTGTATGAAACTTCTTTCTGTTCTGTGCATTCAACTAACAGAGTTGAACCTTACTTTTGATTGAGCCGTTCTGAAACACTCTTTCTGTAGAAACTGCAATTGGACATTATGAGCGCTAAGAGGCCTATATTGGGAAAAAGAATGTCTACAAATAAAAACTACACAGAAGAATTGTGTGAAACTTCTTTCTGTTCTGTTTGTTCAACTAAAAGAGTTGAACCTTAGTTTTGATTGAGCCGTTCTGAAACACTCTTTCTGTAGAAAATGCAAGTGGAGATTCGGAGCGCTAAGAGGGTAATAGTGGAAAAAGGAATGTCTCCAAATATAAACTACACAGAATCATTCTGTGAAACTTCTTTCTGACCTTCGCATTCAGCTAACAGAGTTAAACCATACTTTTGATTGAGCAGATCTGAACACTCTTTCTGTAGAAAATACAACTGGACATTTGGAGCGCTAAGAGAGTAGTAGTGGAAAAAGGAATATATTCAAATATAAACTACACAGAAGCATTCTGTGAAACTTCTTTCTGATATGAGTATTCAGCTAACAGAGTTAAACCATACTTTTGATTGAGCAGTTTTGAAACACTCTGTCTGTAGAAAATGCAACTGGATATTCGTAGCGCTAAGTGGGTAATAGTGGAAAAAATAATATGTTCAAATATAAACTACACAGAAGCATTGTATGAAACTTCTTTCTGTTCTGTGCATTCAACTAACAGAGTTGAACCTTACATTTGATTGAGCCTTTCTGAAACACTCTTTCTGTAGAAACTGCAATTGGACATTCTGAGCGCTAAGAGGCCTATATTGGGAAAAATAATATCTTCAAATAAAAACTACACTGAAGCATTGTGTGAAACTTATTTCTGATATGTTCATTAAGCTAACAGAGTTAAACCATACTTTTGATTGCGCAGTTCTGAACACTCTTTCTGTAGAAAATGCAAGTGGACATTCGGAGCACTAAGAGGGTAATAGTGGAAAAAGGAACATATTCAAATATAAACTACACAGTAGCATTCTGTGAAAATTCTTTATGTTCTGTGCATTCAACTAACAGAGTCGAACCTTACTTTTGATTGAGCCGTTCTGAAACACTCTTTCTGTAGAAACTGCAATTGGACATGCTAAGCGCTAAGAGGCCTACATTGGGAAAAAGAATATCTTCAAATAAAAACTACACAGATGCATTCTGTGAAACTTATTTCTGATCTGTAAATTCAGTTAACAGAGATAAAACATATTTTTGATTGAGCAGTTATGAAACACTCTTTTTGTAGAAAATGCAAGTGGAGATTCGGAGCGCTAAGAGGGTAATAGTGGAAAAAGGAATGTCTTCAAATATAAACTACACAGAATCATTCGGTGAAACTTCTTTCTGATCTGTGCATTCAGCTAACAGAGTTAAAACATACTTTTGATTGAGCAGATCTGAACACTCTTTCTGTTGAAAATGCCACTAGACATTTGGAGCGCTAAGAGCGTAGTAGTGGAAAAAGGAATATATTCAAATATAAACTACACAGAAGCATTCTGTGAAACTGATTTCTGATCTGAGCATTCAGCTAACAGAGTTAAACCATACTTTTGATTGAGCAGTTTTGAAACACTCTGTCTGTAGAAAATGCAACTGGACATTCGTAGCGCTAAGTGGGTAATAGTGGAAAAAAGAATATGTTCAAATATAAACTACACAGAAGCATTGTATGAAACTTCTTTCTGTTCTGTGCATTCAACTAACAGAGTTGAACCTTACTTTTGATTGAGCCGTTCTGAAACACTCTTTCTGTAGAAACTGCAATTGGACATTCTGAGCGCTAAGAGGCCTATATTGGGAAAAAGAATGTCTACATATAAAAACTACACAGAAGAATTGTGTGAAACTTCTTTATGTTCTGTTTGTTCAACTAAAAGAGTTGAACCTTAGTTTTGATTGAGCCGTTCTGAAACACTCTTTCTGTAGAAAATGCAAGTGGAGATTCGGAGCGCTAAGAGGGTAATAGTGGAAAAAGGAATGTCTCCAAATATAAACTACACAGAATCATTCGGTGAAACTTCTTTCTGATCTGTGCATTCAGCTAACAGTGTTAAACCATACTTTTGATTGAGCAGATCTGAACTCTCTTTCTGTAGAAAATGCAACTGGACATTTGGAGCGCTAAGAGAGTAGTAGTGGAAAAAGGAATATATTCAAATATAAACTACACAGAAGCATTCTGTGAAACTTCTTTCTGATCTGAGCATTCAGCTAACAGAGTTAAACCATACTTTTGATTGAGCAGTTTTGAAACATTCTGTCTGTAGAAAATGCAACTGGACATTCGTAGCGCTAAGTGGGTAATAGTGGAAAAAAGAATATGTTCAAATATAAACTACACAGAAGCATTGTATGAAACTTCTTTCTGTTCTGTGCATTCAACTAACAGAGTTGAACGTTACATTTGATTGAGCCTTTCTGAAACACTCTTTCTGTAGAAACTGCAATTGGACATTCTGAGCACTAAGAGGCCTATATTGGGAAAAAGAATGTCTACAAATAAAAACTACACAGAAGAATTGTGTGAAACTTCTTTCTGTTCTGTTTGTTCAACTAAAAGAGTTGAACCTTAGTTTTGATTGAGCCGTTCTGCAACACTCTTTCTGTAGAAAATGCAAGTGGAGATTCGGAGCGCTAAGAGGGTAATAGTGGAAAAAGGAATGTCTCCAAATATAAACTACACAGAATCATTCTGTCAAACTTCTTTCTGACCTTTGCATTCAGCTAACAGAGTTAAACCATACTTTTGATTGAGCAGATCTGAACACTCTTTCTGTAGAAAATACAACTGGACATTTGGAGCGCTAAGAGAGTAGTAGTGGAAAAAGGAATATATTCAAATATAAACTACACAGAAGCATTCTGTGAAACTTCTTTCTGATCTGAGCATTCAGCTAACAGAGTTAAACAATACTTTTGATTGAGCAGTTTTGAAACACTCTGTCTGTAGAAAATGCAACTGGACATTCGTAGCGCTAAGTGGGTAATAGTGGAAAAAATAATATGTTCAAATATAAACTACACAGAAGCATTGTATGAAACTTCTTTCTGTTCTGTGCATTCAACTAACAGAGTTGAACCTTACTTTTGATTGAGCCGTTCTGAAACACTCTTTCTGTAGAAACAGCAATTGGACATTCTGAGCGCTAAGAGGCCTATATTGGGAAAAAGAATGTCTACATATAAAAACTACACAGAAGAATTGTGTGAAACTTCTTTCTGTTCTGTTTGTTCAACTAAAAGAGTTGAACCTTAGTTTTGATTGAGCCGTTCTGAAACACTCTTTCTGTAGAAAATGCAAGTGGAGATTCGGAGCGCTAAGAGGGTAATAGGGGAAAAAGGAATGTCTCCAAATATAAACTACACAGAATCATTCTGTGAAACTTCTTTCTGACCTTCGCATTCAGCTAACAGAGTTAAACCATACTTTTGATTGAGCAGATCTGAACACTCTTTCTGTAGAAAATACAACTGGACATTTGGAGCGCTAAGAGAGTAGTAGTGGAAAAAGGAATATATTCAAATATAAACTACACAGAAGCATTCTGTGAAACTTCTTTCTGATCTGAGTATTCAGCTAACAGAGTTAAACAATACTTTTGATTGAGCAGTTTTGAAACACTCTGTCTGTAGAAAATGCAACTGGACATTCGTAGCGCTAAGTGGGTAATAGTGGAAAAAATAATATGTTCAAATATAAACTACACAGAAGCATTGTATGAAACTTCTTTCTGTTCTGTGCATTCAACTAACAGAGTTGAACCTTACATTTGATTGAGCCTTTCTGAAACACTCTTTCTGTAGAAACTGCAATTGGACATTCTGAGCGCTAAGAGGCCTATATTGGGAAAAATAATATCTTCAAATAAAAACTACACTGAAGCATTGTGTGAAACTTATTTCTGATATGTTCATTAAGCTAACAGAGTTAAACCATACTTTTGATTGCGCAGTTCTGAACACTCTTTCTGTAGAAAATGCAAGTGGACATTCGGAGCACTAAGAGGGTAATAGTGGAAAAAGGAATATATTCAAATATAAACTACACAGTAGCATTCTGTGAAAATTCTTTATGTTCTGTGCATTCAACTAACAGAGTCGAACCTTACTTTTGATTGAGCCGTTCTGAAACACTCTTTCTGTAGAAACTGCAATTGGATATGCTAAGCGCTAAGAGGCCTACATTGGGAAAAAGAATATCTTCAAATAAAAACTACACAGATGCATTCTGTGAAACTTATTTCTGATCTGTAAATTCAGTTAACAGAGATAAAACATATTTTTGATTGAGCAGTTATGAAACACTCTTTTTGTAGAAAATGCAAGTGGAAATTCGGAGCGCTAAGAGGGTAATAGTGGAAAAAGGAATGTCTTCAAATATAAACTACACAGAATCATTCGGTGAAACTTCTTTCTGATCTGTGCATTCAGCTAACAGAGTTAAACCATACTTTTGATTGAGCAGATCTGAACACTCTTTCTGTTGAAAATGCAACTAGACATTTGGAGCGCTAAGAGTGTAGTAGTGGAAAAAGGAATATATTCAAATATAAACTACACAGAAGCATTCTGTGAAACTGATTTCTGATCTGAGCATTCAGCTAACAGAGTTAAACCATACTTTTGATTGAGCAGTTTTGAAACACTCTGTCTGTAGAAAATGCAACTGGACATTCGTAGCGCTAAGTGGGTAATAGTGGAAAAAATAATATGTTCAAATATAAACTACACAGAAGCATTGTATGAAACTCCTTTCTGTTCTGTGCATTCAACTAACAGAGTTGAACCTTACTTTTGATTGAGCCGTTCTGAAACACTCTTTCTGTAGAAACTGCAATTGGACATTCTGAGCGCTAAGAGGCCTATATTGGGAAAAAGAATGTCTACATATAAAAACTACACAGAAGAATTGTGTGAAACTTCTTTCTGTTCTGTTTGTTCAACTAAAAGAGTTGAACCTTAGTTTTGATTGAGCCGTTCTGAAACACTCTTTCTGTAGAAAATGCAAGTGGAGATTCGGAGCGCTAAGAGGGTAATAGTGGAAAAAGGAATGTCTCCAAATATAAACTACACAGAATCATTCTGTGAAACTTCTTTCTGACCTTTGCATTCAGCTAACAGAGTTAAACCATACTTTTGATTGAGCAGATCTGAACACTCTTTCTGTAGAAAATACAACTGGACATTTGGAGCGCTAAGAGAGTAGTAGTGGAAAAAGGAATATATTCAAATATAAACTACACAGAAGCATTCTGTGAAACTTCTTTCTGATCTGAGTATTCAGCTAACAGAGTTAAACAATACTTTTGATTGAGCAGTTTTGAAACACTCTGTCTGTAGAAAATGCAACTGGACATTCGTAGCGCTAAGTGGGTAATAGTGGAAAAAATAATATGTTCAAATATAAACTACACAGAAGCATTGTATGAAACTTCTTTCTGTTCTGTGCATTCAACTAACAGAGTTGAACCTTACATTTGATTGAGCCTTTCTGAAACACTCTTTCTGTAGAAACTGCAATTGGACATTCTGAGCGCTAAGAGGCCTATATTGGGAAAAATAATATCTTCAAATAAAAACTACCCTGAAGCATTGTGTGAAACTTATTTCTGATATGTTCATTAAGCTAACAGAGTTAAACCATACTTTTGATTGCGCAGTTCTGAACACTCTTTCTGTAGAAAATGCAAGTGGACATTCGGAGCACTAAGAGGGTAATAGTGGAAAAAGAATATATTCAAATATAAACTACACAGTAGCATTCTGTGAAAATTCTTTATGTTCTGTGCATTCAACTAACAGAGTCGAACCTTACTTTTGATTGAGCCGTTCTGAAACACTCTTTCTGTAGAAACTGCAATTGGACATGCTAAGCGCTAAGAGGCCTACATTGGGAAAAAGAATATCTTCAAATAAAAACTACACAGATGCATTCTGTGAAACTTATTTCTGATCTGTAAATTCAGTTAACAGAGATAAAACATATTTTTGATTGAGCAGTTATGAAACACTCTTTTTGTAGAAAATGCAAGTGGAGATTCGGAGCGCTAAGAGGGTAATAGTGGAAAAAGGAATGTCTTCAAATATAAACTACACAGAATCATTCGGTGAAACTTCTTTCTGATCTGTGCATTCAGCTAACAGAGTTAAACCATACTTTTGATTGAGCAGATCTGAACACTCTTTCTGTTGAAAATGCAACTGGACATTTGGAGCGCTAAGAGCGTAGTAGTGGAAAAAGGAATATATTCAAATATAAACTACACAGAAGCATTCTGTGAAACTGCTTTCTGATCTGAGCATTCAGCTAACAGAGTTAAACCATACTTTTGATTGAGCAGTTTTGAAACACTCTGTCTGTAGAAAATGCAACTGGACATTCGTAGCGCTAAGTGGGTAATAGTGGAAAAAAGAATATGTTCAAATATAAACTACACAGAAGCATTGTATGAAACTTCTTTCTGTTCTGTGCATTCAACTAACAGAGTTGAACCTTACTTTTGATTGAGCCGTTCTGAAACACTCTTTCTGTAGAAACTGCAATTGGACATTCTGAGCGCTAAGAGGCCTATATTGGGAAAAAGAATGTCTACAAATAAAAACTACACAGAAGAATTGTGTGAAACATCTTTCTGTTCTGTTTGTTCAACTAAAAGATTGAACCTTAGTTTTGATTGAGCCGTTCTGAAACACTCTTTCTGTAGAAAATGCAAGTGGAGATTCGGAGCGCTAAGAGGGTAATAGTGGAAAAAGGAATGTCTCCAAATATAAACTACACAGAATCATTCTGTGAAACTTCTTTCTGACCTTTGCATTCAGCTAACAGAGTTAAACCATACTTTTGATTGAGCAGATCTGAACACTCTTTCTGTAGAAAATACAACTGGACATTTGGAGCGCTAAGAGAGTAGTAGTGGAAAAAGGAATATATTCAAATATAAACTACACAGAAGCATTCTGTGAAACTTCTTTCTGATCTGAGCATTCAGCTAACAGAGTTAAACAATACTTTTGATTGAGCAGTTTTGAAACACTCTGTCTGTAGAAAATGCAACTGGACATTCGTAGCGCTAAGTGGGTAATAGTGGAAAAAATAATATGTTCAAATATAAACTACACAGAAGCATTGTATGAAACTTCTTTCTGTTCTGTGCATTCAACTAACAGAGTTGAACCTTACATTTGATTGAGCCTTTCTGAAACACTCTTTCTGTAGAAACTGCAATTGGACATTCTGAGCGCTAAGAGGCCTATATTGGGAAAACTAATATCTTCAAATAAAAACTACACAGAAGCATTGTGTGAAACTTATTTCTGATATGTTCATTAAGCTAACAGAGTTAAACCATACTTTTGATTGCGCAGTTCTGAACACTCTTTCTGTAGAAAATGCAAGTGGACATTCGGAGCACTAAGAGGGTAATAGTGGAAAAAGGAATATATTCAAATATAAACTACACAGTAGCATTCTGTGAAAATTCTTTATGTTCTGTGCATTCAACTAACAGAGTCGAACCTTACTTTTGATTGAGCCGTTCTGAAACACTCTTTCTGTAGAAACTGCAATTGGACATGCTAAGCGCTAAGAGGCCTACATTGGGAAAAAGAATATCTTCAAATAAAAACTACACAGATGCATTCTGTGAAACTTATTTCTGATCTGTAAATTCAGTTAACAGAGATAAAACATATTTTTGATTGAGCAGTTATGAAACACTCTTTTTGTAGAAAATGCAAGTGGAGTTTCGGAGCGCTAAGAGGGTAATAGTGGAAAAAGGAATGTCTTCAAATATAAACTACACAGAATCATTCGGTGAAACTTCTTTCTGATCTGTGCATTCAGCTAACAGAGTTAAACCATACTTTTGATTGAGCAGATCTGAACACTCTTTCTGTTGAAAATGCAACTGGACATTTGGAGCGCTAAGAGCGTAGTAGTGGAAAAAGGAATATATTCAAATATAAACTACACAGAAGCATTCTGTGAAACTGCTTTCTGATCTGAGCATTCAGCTAACAGAGTTAAACCATACTTTTGATTGAGCAGTTTTGAAACACTCTGTCTGTAGAAAATGCAACTGGACATTCGTAGCGCTAAGTAGGTAATAGTGGAAAAAAGAATATGTTCAAATATAAACTACACAGAAGCATTGTATGAAACTTCTTTCTGTTCTGTGCATGCAACTAACAGAGTTGAACCTTATTTTGATTTAGCCGTTCTGAAACACTCTTTCTGTAGAAACTGCAATTGGACATTCTGAGCGCTAAGAGGCCTATATTGGGAAAAAGAATGTCTACAAATAAAAACTACACAGAAGAATTGTGTGAAACTTCTTTCTGTTCTGTTTGTTCAACTAAAAGAGTTGAACCTTAGTTTTGATTGAGCCGTTCTGAAACACACTTTCTGTAGAAAATGCAAGTGGAGATTCGGAGCGCTAAGAGGGTAATAGTGGAAAAAGGAATGTCTCCAAATATAAACTACACAGAATCATTCTGTGAAACTTCTTTCTGATCTGTGCATTCAGCTAACAGAATTAAACCATACTTTTGATTGAGCAGATCTGAACACTCTTTCTGTAGAAAATGCAACTGGACATTTGGAGCGCTAAGAGCGTAGTAGTGGAAAAAGGAATATATTCAAATATAAACTACACAGAAGCATTCTGTGAAACTTCTTTCTGATCTGAGCATTCAGCTAACAGAGTTAAACCATACTTTTGATTGAGCAGTTTTGAAACACTCTGTCTGTAGAAAATGCAACTGGACATTCGTAGCGCTAAGTGGGTAATAGTGGAAAAAAGAATATGTTCAAATATAAACTACACAGAAGCATTGTATGAAACTTCTTTCTGTTCTGTGCATTCAACTAACAGAGTTGAACCTTACTTTTGATTGAGCCTTTCTGAAACACTCTTTCTGTAGAAACTGCAATTGGACATTCTGAGCGCTAAGAGGCCTATAATGGGAAAAATAATATCTTCATATAAAAACTACACAGAAGCATTGTGTGAAACTTCTTTCTGTTCTGTTTGTTCAACTAAAAGAGTTGAACCTTAGTTTTGATTGAGCCGTTCTGAAACACACTTTCTGTAGAAAATGCAAGTGGAGATTCGGAGCGCTAAGAGGGTAATAGTGGAAAAAGGAATGTCTCCAAATATAAACTACACAGAATCATTCTGTGAAACTTCTTTCTGATCTGTGCATTCAGCTAACAGAATTAAACCATACTTTTGATTGAGCAGATCTGAACACTCTTTCTGTAGAAAATGCAACTGGACATTTGGAGCGCTAAGAGCGTAGTAGTGGAAAAAGGAATATATTCAAATATAAACTACACAGAAGCATTCTGTGAAACTTCTTTCTGATCTGAGCATTCAGCTAACAGAGTTAAACCATACTTTTGATTGAGCAGTTTTGAAACACTCTGTCTGTAGAAAATGCAACTGGACATTCGTAGCGCTAAGTGGGTAATAGTGGAAAAAAGAATATGTTCAAATATAAACTACACAGAAGCATTGTATGAAACTTCTTTCTGTTCTGTGCATTCAACTAACAGAGTTGAACCTTACTTTTGATTGAGCCTTTCTGAAACACTCTTTCTGTAGAAACTGCAATTGGACATTCTGAGCGCTAAGAGGCCTATAATGGGAAAAATAATATCTTCATATAAAAACTACACAGAAGCATTGTGTGAAACTTATTTCTGATATGTTCATTAAGCTAACAGAGTTAAACCATACTTTTGATTGCGCAGTTCTGAACACTCTTTCTGTAGAAAATGCAAGTGGACATTCGGAGCGCTAAGAGGGTAATAGTGGAAAAAGGAATATATTCAAATATAAACTACACAGTAGCATTCTGTGAAAATTCTTTCTGTTCTGTGCATTCAACTAACAGAGTTGAACCTTACTTTTGATTGAGCCGTTCTGAAACACTCTTTCTGTAGAAACTGCAATTGGACATGCTAAGCGCTAAGAGGCCTACATTGGGAAAAAGAATATCTTCAAATAAAAACTACACAGATGCATTCTGTGAAACTTATTTCTGATCTGTAAATTCAGTTAAGAGAGATAAAACATATTTTTGATTGAGCAGTTATGTAACACTCTTTTTGTAGAAAATGCAAGTGGAGATTCGGAGCGCTAAGAGGGTAATAGTGGAAAAAGGAATGTCTTCAAATATAAACTACACAGAATCATTCGGTGAAACTTCTTTCTGATCTGTGTATTCAGCTAACAGAGTTAAACCATACTTTTGATTGAGCAGATCTGAACACTCTTTCTGTTGAAAATGCAACTGGACATTTGGAGCGCTAAGAGCGTAGTAGTGGAAAAAGGAATATATTCAAATATAAACTACACAGAAGCATTCTGTGAAACTTCTTTCTGATCTGAGCATTCAGCTAACAGAGTTAAACCATACTTTTGATTGAGCAGTTTTGAAACACTCTGTCTGTAGTAAATGCAACTGGACATTCGTAGCGCTAAGTGGGTAATAGTGGAAAAAAGAATATGTTCAAATATAAACTACACAGAAGCATTGTATGAAACTTCTTTCTGTTCTGTGCATTCAACTAACAGAGTTGAACCTTACTTTTGATTGAGCCGTTCTGAAACACTCTTTCTGTAGAAACTGCAATTGGACATTCTGAGCGCTAAGAGGCCTATATTGGGAAAAAGAATGTCTACAAATAAAAACTACACAGAAGAATTGTGTGAAACTTCTTTCTGTTCTGTTTGTTCAACTAAAAGAGTTGAACCTTAGTTTTGATTGAGCCGTTCTGAAACACTCTTTCTGTAGAAAACGCAAGTGGAGATTCGGAGCGCTAAGAGGGTAATAGTGGAAAAAGGAATGTCTCCAAATATAAACTACACAGAATCATTCTGTGAAACTTCTTTCTGACCTTTGCATTCAGCTAACAGAGTTAAACCATACTTTTGATTGAGCAGATCTGAACACTCTTTCTGTAGAAAATACAACTGGACATTTGGAGCGCTAAGAGAGTAGTAGTGGAAAAAGGAATATATTCAAATATAAACTACACAGAAGCATTCTGTGAAACTTCTTTCTGATCTGAGTATTCAGCTAACAGAGTTAAACCATACTTTTGATTGAGCAGTTTTGAAACACTCTGTCTGTAGAAAATGCAACTGGACATTCGTAGCGCTAAGTGGGTAATAGTGGAAAAAAGAATATGTTCAAATATAAACTACACAGATGCATTGTATGAAACTTCTTTCTGTTCTGTGCATTCAACTAACAGAGTTGAACCTTACTTTTGATTGAGCCTTTCTGAAACACTCTTTCTGTAGAAACTGCAATTGGACATTCTGAGCGCTAAGAGGCCTATAATGGGAAAAATAATATCTTCATATAAAAACTACACAGAAGCATTGTGTGAAACTTATTTCTGATATGTTCATTAAGCTAACAGAGTTAAACCATACTTTTGATTGCGCAGTTCTGAACACTCTTTCTGTAGAAAATGCAAGTGGACATTCGGAGCGCTAAGAGGGTAATAGTGGAAAAAGGAATATATTCAAATATAAACGACACAGTAGCATTCTGTGAAAATTCTTTCTGTTCTGTGCATTCAACTAACAGAGTTGAACCTTACTTTTGATTGAGCCGTTCTGAAACACTCTTTCTGTAGAAACTGCAATTGGACATGCTAAGCGCTAAGAGGCCTACATTGGGAAAAAGAATATCTTCAAATAAAAACTACACAGATGCATTCTGTGAAAGTTATTTCTGATCTGTAAATTCAGTTAAGAGAGATAAAACATATTTTTGATTGAGCAGTTATGTAACACTCTTTTTGTAGAAAATGCAAGTGGAGATTCGGAGCGCTAAGAGGGTAATAGTGGAAAAAGGAATGTCTTCAAATATAAACTACACAGAATCATTCGGTGAAACTTCTTTCTGATCTGTGTATTCAGCTAACAGAGTTAAACCATACTTTTGATTGAGCAGATCTGAACACTCTTTCTGTTGAAAATGCAACTGGACATTTGGAGCGCTAAGAGCGTAGTAGTGGAAAAAGGAATATATTCAAATATAAACTACACAGAAGCATTCTGTGAAACTTCTTTCTGATCTGAGCATTCAGCTAACAGAGTTAAACCATACTTTTGATTGAGCAGTTTTGAAACACTCTGTCTGTAGTAAATGCAACTGGACATTCGTAGCGCTAAGTGGGTAATAGTGGAAAAAAGAATATGTTCAAATATAAACTACACAGAAGCATTGTATGAAACTTCTTTCTGTTCTGTGCATTCAACTAACAGAGTTGAACCTTACTTTTGATTGAGCCGTTCTGAAACACTCTTTCTGTAGAAACTTCAATTGGACATTCTGAGCGCTACGAGGCCTATATTGGGAAAAAGAATGTCTACAAATAAAAACTACACAGAAGAATTGTGTGAAACTTCTTTCTGTTCTGTTTGTTCAACTAAAAGAGTTGAACCTTAGTTTTGATTGAGCCGTTCTGAAACACTCTTTCTGTAGAAAACGCAAGTGGAGATTCGGAGCGCTAAGAGGGTAATAGTGGAAAATGGAATGTCTCCAAATATAAACTACACAGAATCATTCTGTGAAACTTCTTTCTGACCTTTGCATTCAGCTAACAGAGTTAAACAATACTTTTGATTGAGCAGATCTGAACACTCTTTCTGTAGAAAATACAACTGGACATTTGGAGCGCTAAGAGAGTAGTAGTGGAAAAAGGAATATATTCAAATATAAACTACACAGAAGCATTCTGTGAAACTTCTTTCTGATCTGAGTATTCAGCTAACAGAGTTAAACAATACTTTTGATTGAGCAGTTTTGAAACACTCTGTCTGTAGAAAATGCAACTGGACATTCGTAGCGCTAAGTGGGTAATAGTGGAAAAAATAATATGTTCAAATATAAACTACACAGAAGCATTGTATGAAACTACTTTCTGTTCTGTGCATTCAACTAACAGAGTTGAACCTTACATTTGATTGAGCCTTTCTGAAACACTCTTTCTGTAGAAACTGCAATTGGACATTCTGAGCGCTAAGAGGCCTATACTGGGAAAAATAATATCTTCAAATAAAAACTACACTGAAGCATTGTGTGAAACTTATTTCTGATATGTTCATTAAGCTAACAGAGTTAAACCATACTTTTGATTGCGCAGTTCTGAACACTCTTTCTGTAGAAAATGCAAGTGGACATTCGGAGCACTAAGAGGGTAATAGTGGAAAAAGGAATATATTCAAATATAAACTACACAGTAGCATTCTGTGAAAATTCTTTATGTTCTGTGCATTCAACTAACAGAGTCGAACCTTACTTTTGATTGAGCCGTTCTGAAACACTCTTTCTGTAGAAACTGCAATTGGACATGCTAAGCGCTAAGAGGCCTACATTGGGAAAAAGAATATCTTCAAATAAAAACTACACAGATGCATTCTGTGAAACTTATTTCTGATCTGTAAATTCAGTTAACAGAGATAAAACATATTTTTGATTGAGCAGTTATGAAAAACTCTTTTTGTAGAAAATGCAAGTGGAGATTCGGAGCGCTAAGAGGGTAATAGTGGAAAAAGGAATGTCTTCAAATATAAACTACACAGAATCATTCGGTGAAACTTCTTTCTGATCTGTGCATTCAGCTAACAGAGTTAAACCATACTTTTGATTGAGCAGATCTGAACACTCTTTCTGTTGAAAATGCAACTGGACATTTGGAGCGCTAAGAGCGTAGTAGTGGAAAAAGGAATATATTCAAATATAAACTACACAGAAGCATTCTGTGAAACTGCTTTCTGATCTGAGCATTCAGCTAACAGAGTTAAACCATACATTTGATTGAGCAGTTTTGAAACACTCTGTCTGTAGAAAATGCAACTGGACATTCGTAGCGCTAAGTGGGTAATAGTGGAAAAAAGAATATGTTCAAATATAAACTACACAGAAGCATTGTATGAAACTTCTTTCTGTTCTGTGCATTCAACTAACAGAGTTGAACCTTACTTTTGATTGAGACTTTCTGAAACACTCTTTCTGTAGAAACTGCAATTGGACATTCTGAGCGCTAAGAGGCCTATATTGGGAAAAATAATATCTTCAAATAAAATCTACACAGAAGCATTGTGTGAAACTTATTTCTGATATGTTCATTAAGCTAACAGAGTTAAACCATACTTTTGATTGCGCAGTTCTGAACACTCTTTCTGTAGAAAATGCAAGTGGACATTCGGAGCGCTAAGAGGGTAATAGTGGAAAAAGGAATATATTCAAATATAAACTACACAGTAGCATTCTGTGAAAATTCTTTCTGTTCTGTGCATTCAACTAACAGAGTTGAACCTTACTTTTGATTGAGCCGTTCTGAAACACTCTTTCTGTAGAAACTGCAATTGGACATGCTAAGCGCTAAGAGGCCTACATTGGGAAAAAGAATATCTTCAAATAAAAACTACACAGATGCATTCTGTGAAACTTATTTCTGATCTGTAAATTCAGTTAACAGAGATAAAACATATTTTTGATTGAGCAGTTATGAAACACTCTTTTTGTAGAAAATGCAAGTGGAGATTCGGAGCGCTAAGAGGGTAATAGTAGAAAAAGGAATGTCTTCAAATATAAACTACACAGAATCATTCGGTGAAACTTCTTTCTGATCTGTGCATTCAGCTAACAGAGTTAAACCATACTTTTGATTGAGCAGATCTGAACACTCTTTCTGTTGAAAATGCAACTGGACATTTGGAGCGCTAAGAGCGTAGTAGTGGAAAAAGGAATATATTCAAATATAAACTACACAGAAGCATTCTGTGAAACTTCTTTCTGATCTGAGCATTCAGCTAACAGAGTTAAACCATACTTATGATTGAGCAGTTTTGAAACACTCTGTCTGTAGAAAATGCAACTGGACATTCGTAGCGCTAAGTGGGTAATAGTGGAAAAATAATATGTTCAAATATAAACTACACAGAAGCATTGTATGAAACTTCTTGCTGTTCTGTGCATTCAACTAACAGAGTTGAACCTTACATTTGATTGAGCCTTTCTGAAACACTCTTTCTGTAGAAACTGCAATTGGACATTCTGAGCGCTAAGAGGCCTATATTGGGAAAAATAATATCTTCAAATAAAAACTACACAGAAGCATTGTGTGAAACTTATTTCTGATATGTTCATTAAGCTAACAGAGTTAAACCATACTTTTGATTGAGCAGATCTGAACACTCTTTCTGTTGAAAATGCAACTGGACATTTGGAGCGCTAAGAGCGTAGTAGTGGAAAAAGGAATATATTCAAATATAACCTACACAGAAGCATTCTGTGAAACTTCTTTCTGATCTGAGCATACAGCTAACACAGTTAAACCATACTTTTGATTGAGCAGTTTTGAAACACTCTGTCTGTAGAAAATGCAACTGGACATTCGTAGCGCTAAGTGGGTAATAGTGGAAAGGAGAATATGTTCAAATATAAACTACACAGAAGCATTGTATGAAACTTCTTTCTCTTCTCTGCATTCAACTAACAGAGTTGAACCTTACTTTTGATTGAGCCGTTCTGAAACACTCTTTCTGTAGAAACTGCAATTGGACATTCTGATCGCTAAGAGGCCTATATTGGGAAAAAGAATGTCTACAAATAAAACTACACAGAAGAATTGTGTGAAACTTCTTTCTGTTCTGTTTGTTCAACTAAAAGAGTTGAACCTTAATTTTGATTGAGCCGTTCTGAAACACTCTTTCTGTAGAAAATGCAAGTGGAGATTCGGAGCGCTAAGAGATTATTAGTGGAAAAAGGAATGTCTCCAAATATAAACTACACAGAATCATTCTGTGAAACTTCTTTCTGATCTGTGCATTCAGCTAACAGAGTTAAACCATACTTTTGATTGAGCAGATCTGAACACTCTTTCTGTAGAAAATGCAACTGGACATTTGGAGCGCTAAGAGAGTAGTAGTGGAAAAAGGAATATATTCAAATATAAACTACACAGAAGCATTCTGTGAAACTTCTTTCTGATCTGAGCATTCAGCTAACAGAGTTAAACCATACTTATGATTGAGCAGTTTTGAAACACTCTGTCTGTAGAAACTGCAATTGGACATTCTGAGCGCTAAGAGGCCTATATTGGGAAAAAGAATGTCTACAAATAAAAACTACACAGAAGAATTGTGTGAAACTTCTTTCTGTTCTGTTTGTTCAACTAAAAGAGTTGAACCTTAGTTTTGATTGAGCCGTTCTGAAACACTCTTTCTGTAGAAAATGCAAGTGGACATTCGGAGCCCTAAGAGGGTAATAGTGGAAAAAGGAATATATTAAAATATAAACTACACAGTAGCATTCTGTGAAAATTCTTTCTGTTCTGTGCATTCAACTAACAGAGTTGAACCTTGCTTTTGATTGAGCCGTTCTGAAACACTCTTTCTGTAGAAACTGCAATTGGACATGCTAAGCGCTAAGAGGCCTACATTGGGAAAAAGAATATCTTCAAATAAAAACTACACAGATGCATTCTGTGAAAGTTATTTCTGATCTGTAAATTCAGTTAACAGAGATAAAACATATTTTTGATTGAGCAGTTATGAAACACTCTTTTTGTAGAAAATGCAAGTGGAGATTCGGAGCGCTAAGAGGGTAATAGTGGAAAAAGGAATGTCTTCAAATATAAACTACACAGAATCATTCGGTGAAACTTCTTTCTGATCTGTGCATTCAGCTAACAGAGTTAAACCATACTTTTGATTGAGCAGATCTGAACACTCTTTCTGTTGAAAATGCAACTGGACATTTGGAGCGCTAAGAGCGTAGTAGTGGAAAAAGGAATATATTCAAATATAAACTACACAGAAGCATTCTGTGAAACTGCTTTCTGATCTGAGCATTCAGCTAACAGAGTTAAACCATACTTTTGATTGAGCAGTTTTGAAACACTCTGTCTGTAGAAAATGCAACTGGACATTCGTAGCGCTAAGTGGGTAATAGTGGAAAAAAGAATATGTTCAAATATAAACTACACAGAAGCATTGTATGAAACTTCTTTCTGTTCTGTGCATTCAACTAACAGAGTTGAACCTTACTTTTGATTGAGCCGTTCTGAAACACTCTTTCTGTAGAAACTGCAATTGGACATTCTGAGCGCTAAGAGGCCTATATTGGGAAAAAGAATGTCTACAAATAAAAACTACACAGAAGAATTGTGTGAAACTTCTTTCTGTTCTGTTTGTTCAACTAAAAGAGTTGAACCTTATTTTTGATTGAGCCGTTCTGAAACACTCTTTCTGTAGAAAATGCAAGTGGAGATTCGGAGCGCTAAGAGGGTAATAGTGGAAAAAGGAATGTCTCCAAATATAAACTACACAGAATCATTCTGTGAAACTTCTTTCTGACCTTTGCATTCAGCTAACAGAGTTAAACCATACTTTTGATTGAGCAGATCTGAACACTCTTTCTGTAGAAAATACAACTGGACATTTGGAGCGCTAAGAGAGTAGTAGTGGAAAAAGGAATATATTCAAATATAAACTACACAGAAGCATTCTGTGAAACTTCTTTCTGATCTGAGCATTCAGCTAACAGAGTTAAACAATACTTTTGATTGAGCAGTTTTGAAACACTCTGTCTGTAGAAAATGCAACTGGACATTCGTAGCGCTAAGTGGGTAATAGTGGAAAAAATAATATGTTCAAATATAAACTACACAGAAGCATTGTATGAAACTTCTTTCTGTTCTGTGCATTCAACTAACAGAGTTGAACCTTACATTTGATTGAGCCTTTCTGAAACACTCTTTCTGTAGGAACTGCAATTGGACATTCTGAGCACTAAGAGGCCTATATTGGGAAAAATAATATCTTCAAATAAAAACTACACAGAAGCATTGTGTGAAACTTATTTCTGATATGTTCATTAAGCTAACAGAGTTAAACCATACTTTTGATTGCGCAGTTCAGAACACTCTTTCTGTAGAAAATGCAAGTGGACATTCGGAGCACTAAGAGGGTAATAGTGGAAAAAGGAATATATTCAAATATAAACTACACAGTAGCATTCTGTGAAAATTCTTTATGTTCTGTGCATTCAACTAACAGAGTCGAACCTTACTTTTGATTGAGCCGTTCTGAAACACTCTTTCTGTAGAAACTGCAATTGGACATGCTAAGCGCTAAGAGGCCTACATTGGGAAAAAGAATATCTTCAAATAAAAACTACACAGATGCATTCTGTGAAACTTATTTCTGATCTGTAAATTCAGTTAACAGAGATAAAACATATTTTTGATTGAGCAGTTATGAAACACTCTTTTTGTAGAAAATTCAAGTGGAGATTCGGAGCGCTAAGAGGGTAATAGTGGAAAAAGGAATGTCTTCAAATATAAACTACACAGAATCATTCGGTGAAACTTCTTTCTGATCTGTGCATTCAGCTAACAGAGTTAAACCATACTTTTGATTGAGCAGATCTGAACACTCTTTCTGTTGAAAATGCAACTGGACATTTGGAGCGCTAAGAGCGTAGTAGTGGAAAAAGGAATATATTCAAATATAAACTACACAGAAGCATTCTGTGAAACTGCTTTCTGATCTGAGCATTCAGCTAACAGAGTTAAACCATACTTTTGATTGAGCAGTTTTGAAACACTCTGTCTGTAGAAAATGCAACTGGACATTCGTAGCGCTAAGTGGGTAATAGTGGAAAAAAGAATATGTTCAAATATAAACTACACAGAAGCATTGTATGAAACTTCTTTCTGTTCTGTGCATGCAACTAACAGAGTTGAACCTTACTTTTGATTTAGCCGTTCTGAAACACTCTTTCTGTAGAAACTGCAATTGGACATTCTGAGCGCTAAGAGGCCTATATTGGGAAAAAGAATGTCTACAAATAAAAACTACACAGAAGAATTGTGTGAAACTTCTTTCTGTTCTGTTTGTTCAACTCAAAGAGTTGAACCTTAGTTTTGATTGAGCCGTTCTGAAACACACTTTCTGTAGAAAATGCAAGTGGAGATTCGGAGCGCTAAGAGGGTAATAGTGGAAAAAGGAATGTCTCCAAATATAAACTACACAGAATCATTCGGTGAAACTTCTTTCTGATCTGTGCATTCAGCTAACAGTGTTAAACCATACTTTTGATTGAGCAGATCTGAACACTCTTTCTGTAGAAAATGCAACTGGACATTTGGAGCGCTAAGAGCGTAGTAGTGGAAAAAGGAATATATTCAAATATAAACTACACAGAAGCATTCTGTGAAACTTCTTTCTGATCTGAGCATTCAGCTAACAGAGTTAAACCATACTTTTGATTGAGCAGTTTTGAAACACTCTGTCTGTAGAAAATGCAACTGGACATTCGTAGCGCTAAGTGGGTAATAGTGGAAAAAAGAATATGTTCAAATATAAACTACACAGAAGCATTGTATGAAACTTCTTTCTGTTCTGTGCATTCAACTAACAGAGTTGAACCTTACTTTTGATTGAGCCTTTCTGAAACACTCTTTCTGTAGAAACTGCAATTGGACATTCTGAGCGCTAAGAGGCTTATAATGGGAAAAATAATATCTTCAAATAAAAACTACACAGAAGCATTGTGTGAAACTTATTTCTGATATGTTCATTAAGCTAACAGAGTTAAACCATACTTTTGATTGCGCAGTTCTGAACACTCTTTCTGTAGAAAATGCAAGTGGACATTCGGAGCGCTAAGAGGGTAATATTGGAAAAAGGAATATATTCAAATATAAACTACACAGTAGCATTCTGTGAAAATACTTTCTGTTCTGTGCATTCAACTAACAGAGTTGAACCTTACTTTTGATTGAGCCGTTCTGAAACACTCTTTCTGTAGAAACTGCAATTGGACATGCTAAGCGCTAAGAGGCCTACATTGGGAAAAAGAATATCTTCAAATAAAAACTACACAGATGCATTCTGTGAAACTTATTTCTGATCTGTAAATTCAGTTAAGAGAGATAAAACATATTTTTGATTGAGCAGTTATGAAACACTCTTTTTGTAGAAAATGCAAGTGGAGATTCGGAGCGCTAAGAGGGTAATAGTGGAAAAAGGAATGTCTTCAAATATAAACTACACAGAATCATTCGGTGAAACTTCTTTCTGATCTGTGCATTCAGCTAACAGAGTTAAACCATACTTTTGATTGAGCAGATCTGAACACTCTTTCTGTTGAAAATGCAACTGGACATTTGGAGCGCTAAGAGCGTAGTAGTGGAAAAAGGAATATATTCAAATATAAACTACACAGAAGCATTCTGTGAAACTGCTTTCTGATCTGAGCATTCAGCTAACAGAGTTAAACCATACTTTTGATTGAGCAGTTTTGAAACACTCTGTCTGTAGAAAATGCAACTGGACATTCGTAGCGCTAAGTGGGTAATAGTGGAAAAAAGAATATGTTCAAATATAAACTACACAGAAGCATTGTATGAAACTTCTTTCTGTTCTGTGCATGCAACTAACAGAGTTGAACCTTACTTTTGATTTAGCCGTTCTGAAACACTCTTTCTGTAGAAACTGCAATTGGACATTCTGAGCGCTAAGAGGCCTATATTGGGAAAAAGAATGTCTACAAATAAAAACTACACAGAAGAATTGTGTGAAACTTCTTTCTGTTCTGTTTGTTCAACTCAAAGAGTTGAACCTTAGTTTTGATTGAGCCGTTCTGAAACACACTTTCTGTAGAAAATGCAAGTGGAGATTCGGAGCGCTAAGAGGGTAATAGTGGAAAAAGGAATGTCTCCAAATATAAACTACACAGAATCATTCGGTGAAACTTCTTTCTGATCTGTGCATTCAGCTAACAGTGTTAAACCATACTTTTGATTGAGCAGATCTGAACACTCTTTCTGTAGAAAATGCAACTGGACATTTGGAGCGCTAAGAGCGTAGTAGTGGAAAAAGGAATATATTCAAATATAAACTACACAGAAGCATTCTGTGAAACTTCTTTCTGATCTGAGCATTCAGCTAACAGAGTTAAACCATACTTTTGATTGAGCAGTTTTGAAACACTCTGTCTGTAGAAAATGCAACTGGACATTCGTAGCGCTAAGTGGGTAATAGTGGAAAAAAGAATATGTTCAAATATAAACTACACAGAAGCATTGTATGAAACTTCTTTCTGTTCTGTGCATTCAACTAACAGAGTTGAACCTTACTTTTGATTGAGCCTTTCTGAAACACTCTTTCTGTAGAAACTGCAATTGGACATTCTGAGCGCTAAGAGGCTTATAATGGGAAAAATAATATCTTCAAATAAAAACTACACAGAAGCATTGTGTGAAACTTATTTCTGATATGTTCATTAAGCTAACAGAGTTAAACCATACTTTTGATTGCGCAGTTCTGAACACTCTTTCTGTAGAAAATGCAAGTGGACATTCGGAGCGCTAAGAGGGTAATATTGGAAAAAGGAATATATTCAAATATAAACTACACAGTAGCATTCTGTGAAAATACTTTCTGTTCTGTGCATTCAACTAACAGAGTTGAACCTTACTTTTGATTGAGCCGTTCTGAAACACTCTTTCTGTAGAAACTGCAATTGGACATGCTAAGCGCTAAGAGGCCTACATTGGGAAAAAGAATATCTTCAAATAAAAACTACACAGATGCATTCTGTGAAACTTATTTCTGATCTGTAAATTCAGTTAAGAGAGATAAAACATATTTTTGATTGAGCAGTTATGAAACACTCTTTTTGTAGAAAATGCAAGTGGAGATTCGGAGCGCTAAGAGGGTAATAGTGGAAAAAGGAATGTCTTCAAATATAAACTACACAGAATCATTCGGTGAAACTTCTTTCTGATCTGTGCATTCAGCTAACAGAGTTAAACCATACTTTTGATTGAGCAGATCTGAACACTCTTTCTGTTGAAAATGCAACTGGACATTTTGAGCGCTAAGAGCGTAGTAGTGGAAAAAGGAATATATTCAAATATAAACTACACAGAAGCATTCTGTGAAACTTCTTTCTGATCTGAGCATTCAGCTAACAGAGTTAAACCATACTTTTGATTGAGCAGTTTTGAAACACTCTGTCTGTAGAAAATGCAACTGGACATTCGTAGCGCTAAGTGGGTAATAGTGGAAAAAAGAATATGTTCAAATATAAACTACACAGAAGCATTGTATGAAACTTCTTTCTGTTCTGTGCATTCAACTAACAGAGTTGAACCTTACTTTTGATTGAGCCGTTCTGAAACACTGTTTCTGTAGAAACTGCAATTGGACATTCTGAGCGCTAAGAGGCCTATATTGGGAAAAAGAATGTCTACAAATAAAAACTACACAGAAGAATTGTGTGAAACTTCTTTCTGTTCTGTTTGTTCAACTAAAAGAGTTGAACCTTAGTTTTGATTGAGCCGTTCTGAAACACTCTTTCTGTAGAAAACGCAAGTGGAGATTCGGAGCGCTAAGAGGGTAATAGTGGAAAAAGGAATGTCTCTAAATATAAACTACACAGAATCATTCTGTGAAACTTTTTTCTGACCTTTCCATTCAGCTAACAGGGTTAAACCATACTTTTGATTGAGCAGATCTGAACACTCTTTCTGTAGAAAATACAACTGGACATTTGGAGCGCTAAGAGAGTAGTAGTGGAAAAAGGAATATATTCAAATATAAACTACACAGAAGCATTCTGTGAAACTTCTTTCTGATCTGAGTATTCAGCTAACAGAGTTAAACAATACTTTTGATTGAGCAGTTTTGAAACACTCTGTCTGTAGAAAATGCAACTGGACATTCGTAGCGCTAAGTGGGTAATAGTGGAAAAAATAATATGTTCAAATATAAACTACACAGAAGCATTGTATGAAACTTCTTTCTGTTCTGTGCATTCAACTAACAGAGTTGAACCTTACATTTGATTGAGCCTTTCTTAAACACTCTTTCTGTAGAAACTGCAATTGGACATTCTGAGCGCTAAGAGGACTATATTGGGAAAAATAATATCTTCAAATAAAAACTACACTGAAGCATTGTGTGAAACTTATTTCTGATATGTTCATTAAGCTAACAGAGTTAAACCATACTTTTGATTGCGCAGTTCTGAACACTCTTTCTGTAGAAAATGCAAGTGGACATTCGGAGCACTAAGAGGGTAATAGTGGAAAAAGGAATATATTCAAATATAAACTACACAGTAGCATTCTGTGAAAATTCTTTATATTCTGTGCATTCAACTAACATAGTCGAACCTTACTTTTGATTGAGCCGTTCTGAAACACTCTTTCTGTTGAAACTGCAATTGGACATGCAAAGCGCTAAGAGGCCTACATTGGGAAAAAGAATATCTTCAAATAAAAACTACACAGATGCATTCTGTGAAACTTATTTCTGATCTGTAAATTCAGTTAACAGAGATAAAACATATTTTTGATTGAGCAGTTATGAAACACTCTTTTGGAGAAAATGCAAGTGGAGATTCGGAGCGCTAAGAGGGTAATAGTGGAAAAAGGAATGTCTTCAAATATAAACTACACAGAATCATTCGGTGAAACTTCTTTCTGATCTGTGCATTCAGCTAACAGAGTTAAACCATACTTTTGATTGAGCAGATCTGAACACTCTTTCTGTTGAAAATGCAACTGGACATTTGGAGCGCTAAGAGCGTAGTAGTGGAAAAAGGAATATATTCAAATATAAACTACACAGAAGCATTCTGTGAAACTGCTTTCTGATCTGAGCATTCAGCTAACAGAGTTAAACCATACTTTTGATTGAGCAGTTTTGAAACACTCTGTCTGTAGAAAATGCAACTGGACATTCGTAGCGCTAAGTGGGTAATAGTGGAAAAAAGAATATGTTCAAATATAAACTACACAGAAGCATTGTATGAAACTTCTTTCTGTTCTGTGCATTCAACTAACAGAGTTGAACCTTACTTTTGATTGAGCCGTTCTGAAACACTCTTTCTGTAGAAACTGCAATTGGACATTCTGAGCGCTAAGAGGCCTATATTGGGAAAAAGAATGTCTACAAATAAAAACTACACAGAAGAATTGTGTGAAACTTCTTTCTGTTCTGTTTGTTCAACTAAAAGAGTTGAACCTTAGTTTTGATTGAGCCGTTCTGAAACACTCTTTCTGTAGAAAATGCAAGTGGAGATTCGGAGCGCTAAGAGGGTAATAGTGGAAAAAGGAATGTCTCCAAATATAAACTACACAGAATCATTCTGTGAAACTTCTTTCTGACCTTTGCATTCAGCTAACAGAGTTAAACCATACTTTTGATTGAGCAGATCTGAACACTCTTTCTGTAGAAAATACAACTGGACATTTGGAGCGCTAAGAGAGTAGTAGTGGAAAAAGGAATATATTCAAATATAAACTACACAGAAGCATTCTGTGAAACTTCTTTCTGATCTGAGCATTCAGCTAACAGAGTTAAACAATACTTTTGATTGAGCAGTTTTGAAACACTCTGTCTGTAGAAAATGCAACTGGACATTCGTAGCGCTAAGTGGGTAATAGTGGAAAAAATAATATGTTCAAATATAAACTACACAGAAGCATTGTATGAAACTTCATTCTGTTCTGTGCATTCAACTAACAGAGTTGAACCTTACATTTGATTGAGCCTTTCTGAAACACTCTTTCTGTAGAAAATGCAATTGGACATTCTGAGCGCTAAGAGGCCTATATTGGGAAAAATAATATCTTCAAATAAAAACTACACAGAAGCATTGTGTGAAACTGATTTCTGATATGTTCATTAAGCTAACAGAGTTAAACCATACTTTTGATTGCGCAGTTCTGAACACTCTTTCTGTAGAAAATGCAAGTGGACATTCGGAGCGCTAAGAGGGTAATATTGGAAAAAGGAATATATTCAAATATAAACTACACAGTAGCATTCTGTGAAAATTCTTTCTGTTCTGTGCATTCAACTAACAGTGTTGAACCTTACTTTTGATTGAGCCGTTCTGAAACACTCTTTCTGTAGAAACTGCAATTGGACATTCTGAGCGCTAAGAGGCCTATATTGGGAAAAATAATATCTTCAAATAAAAACTACACAGAAGCATTGTGTGAAACTTATTTCTGATATGTTCATTAAGCTAACAGAGTTAAACCATACTTTTGATTGCGCAGTTCTGAACTCTCTTTCTGTAGAAAATGCAAGTGGACATTCGGAGCACTAAGAGGGTAATAGTGGAAAAAGGAATATATTCAAATATACACTACACAGTAGCATTCTGTGAAAATTCTTTATATTCTGTGCATTCAACTAACAGAGTCGAACCTTACTTTTGATTGAGCCGTTCTGAAACACACTTTCTGTAGAAACTGCAATTGGACATGCTAAGCGCTAAGAGGCCTACATTGGGAAAAAGAATATCTTCAAATAAAAACTACACAGATGCATTCTGTGAAAATTATTTCTGATCTGTAAATTCAGTTAACAGAGATAGAACATATTTTTGATTGAGCAGTTATGAAACACTCTTTTTGTAGAAAATGCAAGTGGAGATTCGGAGCGCTAAGAGGTTAATTGTGGAAAAAGGAATGTCTTCAAATATAAACTACACAGAATCATTCGGTGAAACTTCTTTCTGATCTGTGCATTCAGCTAACAGAGTTAAACCATACTTTTGATTGAGCAGATCTGAACACTCTTTCTGTAGAAAATGCAACAGGACATTTGGAGCGCTAAGAGAGTAGTAGTGGAAAAAGGAATATATTCAAATATAAACTACACAGAATCATTCTGTGAAACTTCTTTCTGATCTGAGCATTCAGCTAACAGAGTTAAACCATACTTTGATTGAGCAGTTTTGAAACACTCTGTCTGTAGAAAATGCAACTGGACATTCGTAGCGCTAAGTGGGTAATAGTGGAAAAAAGAATATGTTCAAATATAAACTACACAGAAGCATTGTATGAAACTTCTTTCTGTTCTCTGCATTCAACTAACAGAGTTGAACCTTACTTTTGATTGAGCCTTTCTGAAACACTCTTTCTGTAGAAACTGCAATTGGACATTCTGAGCACTAAGAGGCCTATATTGGGAAAAATAATATCTTCAAATAAAAACTACACAGAAGCATTGTGTGAAACTTATTTCTGATATGTTCATTAAGCTAACAGAGTTAAACCATACTTTTGATTGCGCAGTTCTGAACTCTCTTTCTGTAGAAAATGCAAGTGGACATTCGGAGCGCTAAGAGGGTAATAGTGGAAAAAGGAATATATTCAAATATAAACTACACAGTAGCATTCTGTGAAAATTCTTTCTGTTCTGTGCATTCAACTAACAGAGTTGAACCTTACTTTTGATTGAGCCGTTCTGAAACACTCTTTCTGTAGAAACTGCAATTGGACATGCTAAGCGCTAAGAGGCCTACATTTTGAAAAAGAATATCTTCAAATAAAAACTACACAGATGCATTCTGTGAAACTTATTTCTGATCTGTAAATTCAGTTAACAGAGATAAAACATATTTTTGATTGAGCAGTTATGAAACACTCTTTTTGTAGAAAATGCAAGTGGAGATTCGGAGCACTAAGTGGGTAATAGTGGAAAAAGGAAAGTCTTCAAATATAAACTACACAGAATCATTCGGTGAAACTTCTTTCTGATCTGTGCATTCAGCTAACAGAGTTAAACCATACTTTTGATTGAGCAGATCTGAACACTCTTTCTGTAGAACATGCAACTGGACATTTGGAGCGCTAAGAGCGTAGTTGTAGAAAAAGGAATATATTCAAATATAAACTACACAGAAGCATTCTGTGAAACTTCTTTCTGATCTGAGCATTCAGCTAACAGAGTTAAACCATACTTTTGATTGAGCAGTTTTGAAACACTCTGTCTGTAGAAAATGCAACTGGACATTCGTAGCGCTAAGTGGGTAATAGTGGAAAAAAGAATATGTTCAAATATAAACTACACAGAAGCATTGTATGAAACTTCTTTCTGTTCTGTGCATTCAACTAACAGAGTTGAACCTTACTTTTGATTGAGCCGTTCTGAAACACTCTTTCTGTAGAAACTGCAATTGGACATTCTGAGCGCTAAGAGGCCTATATTGGGAAAAAGAATGTCTACAAATAAAAACTACACAGAAGAATTGTGTGAAACATCTTTCTGTTCTGTTTGATCAACTAAAAGAGTTGAACCTTAGTTTTGATTGAGCCGTTCTGAAACACACTTTCTGTAGAAAATGCAAGTGGAGATTCGGAGCGCTAATAGGTTAATAGTGGAAAAAGGAATGTCTCCAAATATAAACTACACAGAATCATTCGGTGAAACTTCTTTCTGATCTGTGCATTCAGCTAACAGAGTTAAACCATACTTTTGATTGAGCAGATCTGAACTCTCTTTCTGTAGAAAATGCAACTGGACATTTGGAGCGCTAAGAGAGTAGTAGTGGAAAAAGGAATATATTCAAATATAAACTACACAGAATCATTCTGTGAAACTTCTTTCTGATCTGAGCATTCAGCTAACAGAGTTAAACCATACTTTTGATTGAGCAGTTTTGAAACACTCTGTCTGTAGAAAATGCAACTGGACATTCGTAGCGCTAAGTGGGTAATAGTGGAAAAAAGAATATGTTCAAATATAAACTACACAGAAGCATTGTATGAAACTTCTTTCTGTTCTGTGCATTCAACTAACAGAGTTGAACCTTACTTTTGATTGAGGCTTTCTGAAACACTCTTTCTGTAGAAACTGCAATTGGACATTCTGAGCGCTAAGAGGCCTCTATTGGGAAAAATAATATCTTCAAATAAAAACTACACAGAAGCATTGTGTGAAACTTATTTCTGATATGTTCATTAAGCTAACAGAGTTAAACCATACTTTTGATTGCGCAGTTCTGAACACTCTTTCTGTAGAAAATGCAAGTGGACATTCGGAGCGCTAAGAGGGTAATAGTGGAAAAAGGAATATATTCAAATATAAACTACACAGTAGCATTCTGTGAAAATTCTTTCTGTTCTGTGCATTCAACTAACAGAGTTGAACCTTACTTTTGATTGAGCCGTTCTGAAACACTCCTTCTGTAGAAAATGCAATTGGACCTGCTAAGTGCTAAGAGGCCTACATTGGGAAAAAGAATATCTTCAAATAAAAACTACACAGATGCATTCTGTGAAAGTTATTTCTGATCTGTAAATTCAGTTAACAGAGATAAAACATATTTTTGATTGAGCAGTTATGAAACACTCTTTTTGTAGAAAATGCAAGTGGAGATTCGGAGCGCTAAGAGGGTAATAGTGGAAAAAGGAATGTCTTCAAATATAAACTACACAGAATCATTCGGTGAAACTTCTTTCTGATCTGTGCATTCAGCTAACAGAGTTAAACCATACTTTTGATTGAGCAGATCTGAACACTCTTTCTGTTGAAAATGCAACTGGACATTTGGAGCGCTAAGAGCGTAGTAGTGGAAAAAGGAATATATTCAAATATAAACTACACAGAAGCATTCTGTGAAACTGCTTTCTGATCTGAGCATTCAGCTAACAGAGTTAAACCATACTTTTGATTGAGCAGTTTTGAAACACTCTGTCTGTAGAAAATGCAACTGGACATTCGTAGCGCTAAGTGGGTAATAGTGGAAAAGAGAATATGTTCAAATATAAACTACACAGAAGCATTGTATGAAACTTCTTTCTCTTCTGTGCATTCAACTAACAGAGTTGAACCTTACTTTTGATTGAGCCGTTCTGAAACACTCTTTCTGTAGAAACTGCAATTGGACATTCTGATCGCTAAGAGGCCTATATTGGGAAAAAGAATGTCTACAAATAAAAACTACACAGAAGAATTGTGTGAAACTTCTTTCTGTTCTGTTTGTTCAACTAAAAGAGTTGAACCTTAATTTTGATTGAGCCGTTCTGAAACACTCTTTCTGTAGAAAATGCAAGTGGAGATTCGGAGCGCTAAGAGAGTATTAGTGGAAAAAGGAATGTCTCCAAATATAAACTACACAGAATCATTCTGTGAAACTTATTTCTGATCTGTGCATTCAGCTAACAGAGTTAAACCATACTTTTGATTGAGCAGATCTGAACACTCTTTCTGTAGAAAATGCAACTGGACATTTGGAGCGCTAAGAGAGTGGTAGTGGAAAAAGGAATATATTCAAATATAAACTACACAGAAGCATTCTGTGAAACTTCTTTCTGATCTGAGCATTCAGCTAACAGAGTTAAACCATACTTTTGATTGAGCAGTTTTGAAACACTCTGTCTGTAGAAAATGCAACTGGACATTCGTAGCGCTAAGTGGGTAATAGTGGAAAAAAGAATATGTTCAAATATAAACTACACAGAAGCATTGTATGAAACTTCTTTCTGTTCTGTGCATTCAACTAACAGAGTTGAACCTTACTTTTGATTGAGCCGTTCTGAAACACTCTTTCTGTAGAAACTGCAATTGGACATTCTGAGCGCTAAGAGGCCTATATTGGGAAAAAGAATGTCTACAAATAAAAACTACACAGAAGAATTGTGTGAAACTTCTTTCTGTTCTGTTTGTTCAACTAAAAGAGTTGAACCTTATTTTTGATTGAGCCGTTCTGAAACACTCTTTCTGTAGAAAATGCAAGTGGAGATTCGGAGCGCTAAGAGGGTAATAGTGGAAAAAGGAATGTCTCCAAATATAAACTACACAGAATCATTCTGTGAAACTTCTTTCTGACCTTTGCATTCAGCTAACAGAGTTAAACCATACTTTTGATTGAGCAGATCTGAACACTCTTTCTGTAGAAAATACAACTGGACATTTGGAGCGCTAAGAGAGTAGTAGTGGAAAAAGGAATATATTCAAATATAAACTACACAGAAGCATTCTGTGAAACTTCTTTCTGATCTGAGCATTCAGCTAACAGAGTTAAACAATACTTTTGATTGAGCAGTTTTGAAACACTCTGTCTGTAGAAAATGCAACTGGACATTCGTAGCGCTAAGTGGGTAATAGTGGAAAAAATAATATGTTCAAATATAAACTACACAGAAGCATTGTATGAAACTTCTTTCTGTTCTGTGCATTCAACTAACAGAGTTGAACCTTACATTTGATTGAGCCTTTCTGAAACACTCTTTCTGTAGGAACTGCAATTGGACATTCTGAGCACTAAGAGGCCTATATTGGGAAAAATAATATCTTCAAATAAAAACTACACAGAAGCATTGTGTGAAACTTATTTCTGATATGTTCATTAAGCTAACAGAGTTAAACCATACTTTTGATTGCGCAGTTCAGAACACACTTTCTGTAGAAAATGCAAGTGGACATTCGGAGCACTAAGAGGGTAATAGTGGAAAAAGGAATATATTCAAATATAAACTACACAGTAGCATTCTGTGAAAATTCTTTATGTTCTGTGCATTCAACTAACAGAGTCGAACCTTACTTTTGATTGAGCCGTTCTGAAACACTCTTTCTGTAGAAACTGCAATTGGACATGCTAAGCGCTAAGAGGCCTACATTGGGAAAAAGAATATCTTCAAATAAAAACTACACAGATGCATTCTGTGAAACTTATTTCTGATCTGTAAATTCAGTTAACAGAGATAAAACATATTTTTGATTGAGCAGTTATGAAACACTCTTTTTGTAGAAAATTCAAGTGGAGATTCGGAGCGCTAAGAGGGTAATAGTGGAAAAAGGAATGTCTTCAAATATAAACTACACAGAATCATTCGGTGAAACTTCTTTCTGATCTGTGCATTCAGCTAACAGAGTTAAACCATACTTTTGATTGAGCAGATCTGAACACTCTTTCTGTTGAAAATGCAACTGGACATTTGGAGCGCTAAGAGCGTAGTAGTGGAAAAAGGAATATATTCATATATAAACTACACAGAAGCATTCTGTGAAACTGCTTTCTGATCTGAGCATTCAGCTAACAGAGTTAAACCATACTTTTGATTGAGCAGTTTTGAAACACTCTGTCTGTAGAAAATGCAACTGGACATTCGTAGCGCTAAGTGGGTAATAGTGGAAAAAAGAATATGTTCAAATATAAACTACACAGAAGCATTGTATGAAACTTCTTTCTGTTCTGTGCATTCAACTAACAGAGTTGAACCTTACTTTTGATTGAGCCGTTCTGAAACACTCTTTCTGTAGAAACTGCAATTGGACATTCTGAGCGCTAAGAGGCCTATATTGGGAAAAAGAATGTCTACAAATAAAAACTACACAGAAGAATTGTGTGAAACTTCTTTCTGTTCTGTTTGTTCAACTAAAAGAGTTGAACCTTAGTTTTGATTGAGCCGTTCTGAAACACTCTTTCTGTAGAAAATGCAAGTGGAGATTCGGAGCGCTAAGAGGGTAATAGTGGAAAAAGGAATGTCTCCAAATATAAACTACACAGAATCATTCTGTGAAACTTCTTTCTGACCTTTGCATTCAGCTAACAGAGTTAAACCATACTTTTGATTGAGCAGATCTGAACACTCTTTCTGTAGAAAATACAACTGGACATTTGGAGCGCTAAGAGAGTAGTAGTGGAAAAAGGAATATATTCAAATATAAACTACACAGAAGCATTCTGTGAAACTTCTTTCTGATCTGAGTATTCAGCTAACAGAGTTAAACAATACTTTTGATTGAGCAGTTTTGAAACACTCTGTCTGTAGAAAATGCAACTGGACATTCGTAGCGCTAAGTGGGTAATAGTGGAAAAAATAATATGTTCAAATATAAACTACACAGAAGCATTGTATGAAACTTCTTTCTGTTCTGTGCATTCAACTAACCGAGTTGAACCTTACATTTGATTGAGCCTTTCTGAAACACTCTTTCTGTAGAAACTGCAATTGGACATTCTGAGCGCTAAGAGGCCTATATTGGGAAAAATAATATCTTCAAATAAAAACTACACTGAAGCATTGTGTGAAACTTATTTCTGATATGTTCATTAAGCTAACAGAGTTAAACCATACTTTTGATTGCGCAGTTCTGAACACTCTTTCTGTAGAAAATGCAAGTGGACATTCGGAGCACTAAGAGGGTAATAGTGGAAAAAGGAATATATTAAAATATAAACTACACAGTAGCATTCTGTGAAAATTCTTTCTGTTCTGTGCATTCAACTAACAGAGTTGAACCTTGCTTTTGATTGAGCCGTTCTGAAACACTCTTTCTGTAGAAACTGCAATTGGACATGCTAAGCGCTAAGAGGCCTACATTGGGAAAAAGAATATCTTCAAATAAAAACTACACAGATGCATTCTGTGAAAGTTATTTCTGATCTGTAAATTCAGTTAACAGAGATAAAACATATTTTTGATTGAGCAGTTATGAAACAATCTTTTTGTAGAAAATGCAAGTGGAGATTCGGAGCGCTAAGAGGGTAATAGTGGAAAAAGGAATGTCTTCAAATATAAACTACACAGAATCATTCGGTGAAACTTCTTTCTGATCTGTGCATTCAGCTAACAGAGTTAAACCATACTTTTGATTGAGCAGATCTGAACACTCTTTCTGTTGAAAATGCAACTGGACATTTGGAGCGCTAAGAGCTTAGTAGTGGAAAAAGGAATATATTCAAATATAAACTACACAGAAGCATTCTGTGAAACTGCTTTCTGATCTGAGCATTCAGCTAACAGAGTTAAACCATACTTTTGATTGAGCAGTTTTGAAACACTCTGTCTGTAGAAAATGCAACTGGACATTCGTAGCGCTAAGTGGGTAATAGTGGAAAAAAGAATATGTTCAAATATAAACTACACAGAAGCATTGTATGAAACTTCTTTCTGTTCTGTGCATTCAACTAACAGAGTTGAACCTTACTTTTGATTGAGCCGTTCTGAAACACTCTTTCTGTAGAAACTGCAATTGGACATTCTGAGCGCTAAGAGGCCTATATTGGGAAAAAGAATGTCTACAAATAAAAACTACACAGAAGAATTGTGTGAAACTTCTTTCTGTTCTGTTTGTTCAACTAAAAGAGTTGAACCTTATTTTTGATTGAGCCGTTCTGAAACACTCTTTCTGTAGAAAATGCAAGTGGAGATTCGGAGCGCTAAGAGGGTAATAGTGGAAAAAGGAATGTCTCCAAATATAAACTACACAGAATCATTCTGTGAAACTTCTTTCTGACCTTTGCATTCAGCTAACAGAGTTAAACCATACTTTTGATTGAGCAGATCTGAACACTCTTTCTGTAGAAAATACAACTGGACATTTGGAGCGCTAAGAGAGTAGTAGTGGAAAAAGGAATATATTCAAATATAAACTACACAGAAGCATTCTGTGAAACTTCTTTCTGATCTGAGCATTCAGCTAACAGAGTTAAACAATACTTTTGATTGAGCAGTTTTGAAACACTCTGTCTGTAGAAAATGCAACTGGACATTCGTAGCGCTAAGTGGGTAATAGTGGAAAAAATAATATGTTCAAATATAAACTACACAGAAGCATTGTATGAAACTTCTTTCTGTTCTGTGCATTCAACTAACAGAGTTGAACCTTACATTTGATTGAGCCTTTCTGAAACACTCTTTCTGTAGGAACTGCAATTGGACATTCTGAGCACTAAGAGGCCTATATTGGGAAAAATAATATCTTCAAATAAAAACTACACAGAAGCATTGTGTGAAACTTATTTCTGATATGTTCATTAAGCTAACAGAGTTAAACCATACTTTTGATTGCGCACTTCAGAACACTCTTTCTGTAGAAAATGCAAGTGGACATTCGGAGCACTAAGAGGGTAATAGTGGAAAAAGGAATATATTCAAATATAAACTACACAGTAGCATTCTGTGAAAATTCTTTATGTTCTGTGCATTCAACTAACAGAGTCGAACCTTACTTTTGATTGAGCCGTTCTGAAACACTCTTTCTGTAGAAACTGCAATTGGACATGCTAAGCGCTAAGAGGCCTACATTGGGAAAAAGAATATCTTCAAATAAAAACTACACAGATGCATTCTGTGAAACTTATTTCTGATCTGTAAATTCAGTTAACAGAGATAAAACATATTTTTGATTGAGCAGTTATGAAACACTCTTTTTGTAGAAAATTCAAGTGGAGATTCGGAGCGCTAAGAGGGTAATAGTGGAAAAAGGAATGTCTTCAAATATAAACTACACAGAATCATTCGGTGAAACTTCTTTCTGATCTGTGCATTCAGCTAACAGAGTTAAACCATACTTTTGATTGAGCAGATCTGAACACTCTTTCTGTTGAAAATGCAACTGGACATTTTGAGCGCTAAGAGAGTAGTAGTGGAAAAAGGAATATATTCAAATATAAACTACACAGAAGCATTCTGTGAAACTTCTTTCTGATCTGAGCATTCAGCTAACAGAGTTAAACCATACTTTTGATTGAGCAGTTTTGAAACACTCTGTCTGTAGAAAATGCAACTGGACATTCGTAGCGCTAAGTGGGTAATAGTGGAAAAAAGAATATGTTCAAATATAAACTACACAGAAGCATTGTATGAAACTTCTTTCTGTTCTGTGCATTCAACTAACAGAGTTGAACCTTACTTTTGATTGAGCCGTTCTGAAACACTCTTTCTGTAGAAACTGCAATTGGACATTCTGAGCGCTAAGAGGCCTATATTGGGAAAAAGAATGTCTACAAATAAAAACTACACAGAAGAATTGTGTGAAACTTCTTTCTGTTCTGTTTGTTCAACTAAAAGAGTTGAACCTTAGTTTTGATTGAGCCGTTCTGGAACACTCTTTCTGTAGAAAACGCAAGTGGAGATTCGGAGCGCTAAGAGGGTAATAGTGGAAAAAGGAATGTCTCCAAATATAAACTACACAGAATCATTCTGTGAAACTTCTTTCTGACCTTTGCATTCAGCTAACAGAGTTAAACCATACTTTTGATTGAGCAGATCTGAACACTCTTTCTGTAGAAAATACAACTGGACATTTGGAGCGCTAAGAGAGTAGTAGTGGAAAAAGGAATATATTCAAATATAAACTACACAGAAGCATTCTGTGAAACTTCTTTCTGATCTGAGTATTCAGCTAACAGAGTTAAACAATACTTTTGATTGAGCAGTTTTGAAACACTCTGTCTGTAGAAAATGCAACTGGACATTCGTAGCGCTAAGTGGGTAATAGTGGAAAAAATAATATGTTCAAATATAAACTACACAGAAGCATTGTATGAAACTTCTTTCTGTTCTGTGCATTCAACTAACAGAGTTGAACCTTACATTTGATTGAGCCTTTCTGAAACACTCTTTCTGTAGAAACTGCAATTGGACATTCTGAGCGCTAAGAGGCCTATATTGGGAAAAATAATATCTTCAAATAAAAACTACACTGAAGCATTGTGTGAAACTTATTTCTGATATGTTCATTAAGCTAACAGAGTTAAACCATACTTTTGATTGCGCAGTTCTGAACACTCTTTCTGTAGAAAATGCAAGTAGACATTCGGAGCACTAAGAGGGTAATAGTGGAAAAAGGAATATATTCAAATATAAACTACACAGTAGCATTCTGTGAAAATTCTTTATATTCTGTGCATTCAACTAACAGAGTCGAACCTTACTTTTGATTGAGCCGTTCTGAAACACTCTTTCTGTAGAAACTGCAATTGGACATGCTAAGCGCTAAGAGGCCTACATTGGGAAAAAGAATATCTTCAAATAAAAACTACACAGATGCATTCTGTGAAACTTATTTCTGATCTGTAAATTCAGTTAAGAGAGATAAAACATATTTTTGATTGAGCAGTTATGAAACACTCTTTTTGTAGAAAATGCAAGTGGAGATTCGGAGCGCTAAGAGGGTAATAGTGGAAAAAGGAATGTCTTCAAATATAAACTACACAGAATCATTCGGTGAAACTTCTTTCTGATCTGTGCATTCAGCTAACAGAGTTAAACCATACTTTTGATTGAGCAGATCTGAACACTCTTTCTGTTGAAAATGCAACTGGACATTTTGAGCGCTAAGAGCGTAGTAGTGGAAAAAGGAATATATTCAAATATAAACTACACAGAAGCATTCTGTGAAACTTCTTTCTGATCTGAGCATTCAGCTAACAGAGTTAAACCATACTTTTGATTGAGCAGTTTTGAAACACTCTGTCTGTAGAAAATGCAACTGGACATTCGTAGCGCTAAGTGGGTAATAGTGGAAAAAAGAATATGTTCAAATATAAACTACACAGAAGCATTGTATGAAACTTCTTTCTGTTCTGTGCATTCAACTAACAGAGTTGAACCTTACTTTTGATTGAGCCGTTCTGAAACACTGTTTCTGTAGAAACTGCAATTGGACATTCTGAGCGCTAAGAGGCCTATATTGGGAAAAAGAATGTCTACAAATAAAAACTACACAGAAGAATTGTGTGAAACTTCTTTCTGTTCTGTTTGTTCAACTAAAAGAGTTGAACCTTAGTTTTGATTGAGCCGTTCTGAAACACTCTTTCTGTAGAAAACGCAAGTGGAGATTCGGAGCGCTAAGAGGGTAATAGTGGAAAAAGGAATGTCTCCAAATATAAACTACACAGAATCATTCTGTGAAACTTCTTTCTGACCTTTGCATTCAGCTAACAGGGTTAAACCATACTTTTGATTGATCAGATCTGAACACTCTTTCTGTAGAAAATACAACTGGACATTTGGAGCGCTAAGAGAGTAGTAGTGGAAAAAGGAATATATTCAAATATAAACTACACAGAAGCATTCTGTGAAACTTCATTCTGATCTGAGTATTCAGCTAACAGAGTTAAACAATACTTTTGATTGAGCAGTTTTGAAACACTCTGTCTGTAGAAAATGCAACTGGACATTCGTAGCGCTAAGTGGGTAATAGTGGAAAAAATAATATGTTCAAATATAAACTACACAGAAGCATTGTATGAAACTTCTTTCTGTTCTGTGCATTCAACTAACAGAGTTGAACCTTACATTTGATTGAGCCTTTCTGAAACACTCTTTCTGTAGAAACTGCAATTGGACATTCTGAGCGCTAAGAGGACTATATTGGGAAAAATAATATCTTCAAATAAAAACTACACTGAAGCATTGTGTGAAACTTATTTCTGATATGTTCATTAAGCTAACAGAGTTAAACCATACTTTTGATTGCGCAGTTCTGAACTCTCTTTCTGTAGAAAATGCAAGTGGACATTCGGAGCACTAAGAGGGTAATAGTGGAAAAAGGAATATATTCAAATATACACTACACAGTAGCATTCTGTGAAAATTCTTTATATTCTGTGCATTCAACTAACAGAGTCGAACCTTACTTTTGATTGAGCCATTCTGAAACACACTTTCTGTAGAAACTGCAATTGGACATGCTAAGCGCTAAGAGGCCTACATTGGGAAAAAGAATATCTTCAAATAAAAACTACACAGATGCATTCTGTGAAAATTATTTCTGATCTGTAAATTCAGTTAACAGAGATAGAACATATTTTTGATTGAGCAGTTATGAAACACTCTTTTTGTAGAAAATGCAAGTGGAGATTCGGAGCGCTAAGAGGTTAATTGTGGAAAAAGGAATGTCTTCAAATATAAACTACACAGAATCATTCGGTGAAACTTCTTTCTGATCTGTGCATTCAGCTAACAGAGTTAAACCATACTTTTGATTGAGCAGATCTGAACACTCTTTCTGTAGAAAATGCAACTGGACATTTGGAGCGCTAAGAGAGTAGTAGTGGAAAAAGGAATATATTCAAATATAAACTACACAGAATCATTCTGTGAAACTTCTTTCTGATCTGAGCATTCAGCTAACAGAGTTAAACCATACTTTGATTGAGCAGTTTTGAAACACTCTGTCTGTAGAAAATGCAACTGGACATTCGTAGCGCTAAGTGGGTAATAGTGGAAAAAAGAATATGTTCAAATATAAACTACACAGAAGCATTGTATGAAACTTCTTTCTGTTCTCTGCATTCAACTAACAGAGTTGAACCTTACTTTTGATTGAGCCTTTCTGAAACACTCTTTCTGTAGAAACTGCAATTGGACATTCTGAGCACTAAGAGGTCTATATTGGGAAAAATAATATCTTCAAATAAAAACTACACAGAAGCATTGTGTGAAACTTATTTCTGATATGTTCATTAAGCTAACAGAGTTAAACCATACTTTTGATTGCGCAGTTCTGAACTCTCTTTCTGTAGAAAATGCAAGTGGACATTCGGAGCGCTAAGAGGGTAATAGTGGAAAAAGGAATATATTCAAATATAAACTACACAGTAGCATTCTGTGAAAATTCTTTCTGTTCTGTTCATTCAACTAACAGAGTTGAACCTTACTTTTGATTGAGCCGTTCTGAAACACTCTTTCTGTAGAAACTGCAATTGGACATGCTAAGCGCTAAGAGGCCTACATTTTGAAAAAGAATATCTTCAAATAAAAACTACACAGATGCATTCTGTGAAACTTATTTCTGATATGTAAATTCAGTTAACAGAGATAAAACATATTTTTGATTGAGCAGTTATGAAACACTCTTTTTGTAGAAAATGCAAGTGGAGATTCGGAGCGCTAAGTGGGTAATAGTGGAAAAAGGAAAGTCTTCAAATATAAACTACACAGAATCATTCGGTGAAACTTCTTTCTGATCTGTGCATTCAGCTAACAGAGTTAAACCATACTTTTGATTGAGCAGATCTGAACACTCTTTCTGTAGAACATGCAACTGGACATTTGGAGCGCTAAGAGCGTAGTTGTAGAAAAAGGAATATATTCAAATATAAACTACACAGAAGCATTCTGTGAAACTTCTTTCTGATCTGAGCATTCAGCTAACAGAGTTAAACCATACTTTTGATTGAGCAGTTTTGAAACACTCTGTCTGTAGAAAATGCAACTGGACATTCGTAACGCTAAGTGGGTAATAGTGGAAAAAAGAATATGTTCAAATATAAACTACACAGAAGCATTGTATGAAACTTCTTTCTGTTCTGTGCATTCAACTAACAGAGTTGAACCTTACTTTTGATTGAGCCGTTCTGAAACACTCTTTCTGTAGAAACTGCAATTGGACATTCTGAGCGCTAAGAGGCCTATATTGGGAAAAAGAATGTCTACAAATAAAAACTACACAGAAGAATTGTGTGAAACATCTTTCTGTTCTGTTTGATCAACTAAAAGAGTTGAACCTTAGTTTTGATTGAGCCGTTCTGAAACACACTTTCTGTAGAAAATGCAAGTGGAGATTCGGAGCGCTAATAGGTTAATAGTGGAAAAAGGAATGTCTCCAAATATAAACTACACAGAATCATTCGGTGAAACTTCTTTCTGATCTGTGCATTCAGCTAACAGAGTTAAACCATACTTTTGATTGAGCAGATCTGAACTCTCTTTCTGTAGAAAATGCAACTGGACATTTGGAGCGCTAAGAGAGTAGTAGTGGAAAAAGGAATATATTCAAATATAAACTACACAGAATCATTCTGTGAAACTTCTTTCTGATCTGAGCATTCAGCTAACAGAGTTAAACCATACTTTTGATTGAGCAGTTTTGAAACACTCTGTCTGTAGAAAATGCAACTGGACATTCGTAGCGCTAAGTGGGTAATAGTGGAAAAAAGAATATGTTCAAATATAAACTACACAGAAGCATTGTATGAAACTTCTTTCTGTTCTGTGCATTCAACTAACAGAGTTGAACCTTACTTTTGATTGAGGCTTTCTGAAACACTCTTTCTGTAGAAACTGCAATTGGACATTCTGAGCGCTAAGAGGCCTCTATTGGGAAAAATAATATCTTCAAATAAAAACTACACAGAAGCATTGTGTGAAACTTATTTCTGATATGTTCATTAAGCTAACAGAGTTAAACCATACTTTTGATTGCGCAGTTCTGAACACTCTTTCTGTAGAAAATGCAAGTGGACATTCGGAGCGCTAAGAGGGTAATAGTGGAAAAAGGAATATATTCAAATATAAACTACACAGTAGCATTCTGTGAAAATTCTTTCTGTTCTGTGCATTCAACTAACAGAGTTGAACCTTACTTTTGATTGAGCCGTTCTGAAACACTCCTTCTGTAGAAAATGCAATTGGACATGCTAGGCGCTAAGAGGCCTACATTGGGAAAAAGAATATCTTCAAATAAAAACTACACAGATGCATTCTGTGAAACTTATTTCTGATCTGTAAATTCAGTTAACAGACATAAAACATATTTTTGATTGAGCAGTTATGAAACACTCTTTTTGTAGAAAATGCAAGTGGAGATTCGGAGCGCTAAGAGGGTAATAGTGGAAAAAGGAATGTCTTCAAATATAAACTAGACAGAATCATTCGGTGAAACTTCTTTCTGATCTGTGCATTCAGCTAACAGAGTTAAACCATACTTTTGATTGAGCAGATCTGAACACTCTTTCTGTAGAAAATGCAACTGGACATTTGGAGCGCTAAGAGCGTAGTAGTGGAAAAAGGAATATATTCAAATATAAACTACACAGAAGCATTCTGTGAAACTTCTTTCTGATCTGAGCATTCAGCTAACAGAGTTAAACCATACTTTTGATTGAGCAGTTTTGAAACACTCTGTCTGTAGAAAATGCAACTGGACATTCGTAGCGCTAAGTGGGTAATAGTGGAAAAAAGAATATGTTCAAATATAAACTACACAGAAGCATTGTATGAAACTTCTTTCTGTTCTGTGCATTCAACTAACAGAGTTGAACCTTACTTTTGATTGAGCCGTTCTGAAACACTCTTTCTGTAGAAACTGCAATTGGACATTCTGAGCGCTAAGAGGCCTATATTGGGAAAAAGAATGTCTACAAATAAAAACTACACAGAAGAATTGTGTGAAACTTCTTTCTGTTCTGTTTGTTCAACTAAAAGAGTTGAACCTTAGTTTTGATTGAGCCGTTCTGAAACACTGTTTCTGTAGAAAATGCAAGTGGAGATTCGGAGCGCTAAGAGGGTAATAGTGGAAAAAGGAATGTCTCCAAATATAAACTACACAGAATCATTCTGTGAAACTTCTTTGTGATCTGTGCATTCAGCTAACAGAGTTAAACCATACTTTTGATTGAGCAGATCTGAACTCTCTTTCTGTAGAAAATGCAACTGGACATTTGGAGCGCTAAGAGCGTAGTAGTGGAAAAAGGAATATATTCAAATATAAACTACACAGAAGCATTCTGTGAAACTTCTTTCTGATCTGAGCATTCAGCTAACAGAGTTAAACCATACTTTTGATTGAGCAGTTTTGAAACACTCTGTCTGTAGAAAATGCAACTGGACATTCGTAGCGCTAAGTGGGTAATAGTGGAAAAAAGACTATGTTCAAATATAAACTACACAGAAGCATTGTATGAAACTTCTTTCTGTTCTGTGCATTCAACTAACAGAGTTGAACCTTACTTTTGATTGAGCCTTTCTGAAACACTCTTTCTGTAGAAACTGCAATTGGACATTCTGAGCGCTAAGAGGCCTCTATTGGGAAAAATAATATCTTCAAATAAAAACTACACAGAAACATTGTGTGAAACTAATTTCTGATATGTTCATTAAGCTAACAGAGTTAAACCATACTTTTGATTGCGCAGTTCTGAACACTCTTTCTGTAGAAAATGCAAGTGGACATTCGGAGCGCTAAGAGGGTAATAGTGGAAAAAGGAATATATTCAAATATAAACTACACAGTAGCATTCTGTGAAAATCCTTTCTGCTCTGTGCATTCAACTAGCAGAGTTGAACCTTACTTTTGATTGAGCCGTTCTGAAACACTCTTTCTGTAGAAACTGCAATTGGACATGCTAAGCGCTAAGAGGCCTACATTGAGAAAAAGAATATCTTCAAATAAAAACTACACAGATGCATTCTGTGAAACTTATTTCTGATCTGTAAATTCAGTTAACAGACATAAAACATATTTTTGATTGAGCAGTTATGAAACACTCTTTTTGTAGAAAATGCAAGTGGAGATTCGGAGCGCTAAGAGGGTAATAGTGGAAAAAGGAATGTCTTCAAATATAAACTACACAGAATCATTCGGTGAAACTTCTTTCTGATCTGTGCATTCAGCTAACAGAGTTAAACCATACTTTTGATTGAGCAGATCTGAACACTCTTTCTGTAGAAAATGCAACTGGACATTTGGAGCGCTAAGAGCGTACTAGTGGAAAAAGGAATATATTCAAATATAAAGTACACAGAAGCATTCTGTGAAACATCTTTCTGATCTGAGCATTCAGCTAACAGAGTTAAACCATACTTTTGATTGAGCAGTTTTGAAACACTGTCTGTACAAAATGCAACTGGACATTCGTAGCGCTAAGTGGGTAATAGTGGAAAAAAGAATATGTTCAAATATAAACTACACAGAAGCATTGTATGAAAATTCTTTCTGTTCTGTGCATTCAACTAACAGAGTTGAACCTTACTTTTGATTGAGCCGTTCTGAAACACTCTTTCTGTAGAAACTGCAATTGGACATTCTGAGCGCTAAGAGGCCTATATTGGGAAAAAGAATGTCTACAAATAAAAACTACACAGAAGAATAGTGTGAAACTTCTTTCTGTTCTGTTTGTTCAACTAAAAGAGTTGAACTTTAGTTTTGATTGAGCCGTTCTGAAACACTCTTTCTGTAGAAAATGCAAGTGGAGATTCGGAGCGCTAAGAGGGTAATAGTGGAAAAAGGAATGTCTCCAAATATAAACTACACAGAATCATTCTGTGAAACTTCTTTCTGATCTGTGCATTCAGCTAACAGAGTTAAACCATACTTTTGATTGAGCAGATCTGAACTCTCTTTCTGTAGAAAATGCAACTGGACATTTGGAGTGCTAAGAGAGTAGTAGTGGAAAAAGGAATATATTCAAATATAAACTACACAGAAGCATTCTGTGAAACTTCTTTCTGATCTGAGCATTCAGCTAACAGAGTTAAACCATACTTTTGATTGAGCAGTTTTGAAACACTCTGTCTGTAGAAAATGCAACTGGACATTCGTAGAGCTAAGTGGGTAATAGTGGAAAAAAGAATATGTTCAAATATAAACCACACAGAAGCATTGTATGAAACTCCTTTCTGTTCTGTGCATTCAACTAACAGAGTTGAACCTTACTTTTGATTGAGCCTTTCTGAAACACTGTTTCTGTAGAAATTGCAATTGGACATTCTGAGCGCTAAGAAGCCTCTATTGGGAAAAATAATATCTTCAAATAAAAACTACACAGAAGCATTGTGTGAAACTTATTTCTGATATGTTCATTAAGCTCACAGAGTTAAACCATACTTTTGATTGCGCAGTTCTGAAAACTCTTTCTGTAGAAAATGCAAGTGGACATTCGGAGCGCTAAGAGGGTAATAGTGGAAAAAGGAATATATTCAAATATAAACTACACAGTAGCATTCTGTGAAAATTTTTTCTGTTCTGTGCATTCAACTAACAGAGTTGAACCTTACTTTTGATTGAGCCGTTCTGAAACACTCTTTCTGTAGAAACTGCAATTGGACATGCTAAGCGCTAAGAGGCCTACATTGGGAAAAAGAATATCTTCAAATAAAAACTACACAGATGCATTCTGTGAAACTTATTTCTGATCTGTAAATTCAGTTAACAGAGATAAAACATATTTTTGATTGAGCAGTTATGAAACACTCTTTTTGTAGAAAATGCAAGTGGAGATTCGGAGCGCTAAGAGGGTAATAGTGGAAAAAGGAATGTCTTCAAATATAAACTACACAGAATCATTCGGTGAAACTTCTTTCTGATCTGTGCATTCAGCTAACAGAGTTAAACCATACTTTTGATTGAGCAGATCTGAACACTCTTTCTGTAGAAAATGCAACTGGACATTTGGAGCGCTAAGAGCGTAGTAGTGGAAAAAGGAATATATTCAAATATAAACTACACAGAAGCATTCTGTGAAACTTCTTTCTGATCTGAGCATTCAGCTAACAGAGTTAAACCATACTTTTGATTGAGCAATTTTGAAACACTCTGTCTGTAGAAAATGCAACTGGACATTCGTAGCGCTAAGTGGGTAATAGTGGAAAAAAAATATGTTCAAATATAAACTACACAGAAGCATTGTATGAAACTTCTTTCTGTTCTGTGCATTCAACTAACAGAGTTGAACCTTACTTTTGATTGAGCCGTTCTGAAACACTCTTTCTGTAGAAACTGCAATTGGACATTCTGAGCGCTAAGAGGCCTATATTGGGAAAAAGAATGTCTACAAATAAAAACTACACAGAAGAATTGTGTGAAACTTCTTTCTGTTCTGTTTGTTCAACTAAAGGAGTTGAACCTTAGTTTTGATTGAGCCGTTCTGAAACACACATTCTGTAGAATATGCAAGTGGAGATTCGGAGCGCTAAGAGGGTAATAGTGGAAAAAGGAGTGTCTCCAAATATAAACTACACAGAATCATTCTGTGAAACTTCTTTCTGATCTGTGCATTCAGCTAACAGAGTTAAACCATACTTTTGATTGAGCAGATCTGAACACTCTTTCTGTATAAAATGCAACTGGACATTTTTAGCGCTAAGAGAGTAGTAGTGGAAAAAGGAATATATTCAAATATAAACTACACAGAATCATTCTGTGAAACTTCTTTCTGATCTGAGCATTCAGCTAACAGAGTTAAACCATACTTTTGATTGAGCAGTTTTGAAACACTCTGTCTGTAGAAAATGCAACTGGACATTCGTAGCGCTAAGTGGGTAATAGTGGAAAAAAGAATATGTTCAAATATAAACTACACAGAAGCATTGTATGAAACTTCTTTCTGTTCTCTGCATTCAACTAACAGAGTTAAACCTTACTTTTGATTGAGCCTTTCTGAAACACTCTTTCTGTAGAAACTGCAATTGGACATTCTGAGCGCTAAGAGGCCTATATTGGGAAAAATAATATCTTCAAATAAAAACTACACAGAAGCATTGTGTGAAACTTATTTCTGATATGTTCATTAAGCTAACAGAGTTAAACCATACTTTTGATTGCGCAGTTCTGAACTCTCTTTCTGTAGAAAATGCAAGTGGACATTCGGAGCGCTAAGAGGGTAATAGTGGAAAAAGGAATATATTCACATATAAACTACACAGTAGCATTCTGTGAAAATTCTTTCTGTTCTGTGCATTCAACTAACAGAGTTGAACCTTACTTTTGATTGAGCCGTTCTGAAACACTCTTTCTGTAGAAACTGCAATTGGACATGCTAAGCGCTATGAGGCCTACATTTTGAAAAAGAATATCTTCAAATAAAAACTACACAGATGCATTCTGTGAAACTTATTTCTGATCTGTAAATTCAGTTAACAGAGATAAAACATGTTTTTGATTGAGCAGTTATGAAACACTCTTTTTGTAGAAAATGCAAGTGGAGATTCGGAGCGCTAAGTGGGTAATAGTGGAAAAAGGAATGTCTTCAAATATAAACTACACAGAATCATTCGGTGAAACTTCTTTCTGATCTGTGCATTCAGCTAACAGAGTCAAACCATACTTTTGACTGAGCAGATCTGAACACTCTTTCTGTAGAAAATGCAACTGGACATTTGGAGCGGTAAGAGCGTAGTAGTGGAAAAAGGAATATATTCAAATATAAACTACACAGAAGCATTCTGTGAAACTTCTTTCTGATCTGAGCATTCAGCTAACAGAGTTAAACCATACTTTTGATTGAGCAGTTTTGAAACCCTCTGTCTGTAGAAAATGCAACTGGACATTCGTAGCGCTAAGTGGGTAATAGTGGAAAAAAGAATATGTTCAAATATAAACTACACAGAAGCATTGTATGAAACTTCTTTCTGTTCTGTGCATTCAACTAACAGAGTTGAACCTTACTTTTGATTGAGCCGTTCTGAAACACTCTTTCTGTAGAAACTGCAATTGGACATTCTGAGCGCTAAGAGGCCTATATTGGGAAAAAGAATGTCTACAAATAAAAACTACACAGAAGAATTGTGTGAAACTTCTTTCTGTTCTGTTTGTTCAACTAAAAGAGTTGAACCTTAGTTTTGATTGAGCCGTTCTGAAACACACTTTCTGTAGAAAATGGAAGTGGAGATTCGGAGCGCTAAGAGGGTAATAGTGGAAAAAGGAATGTCTCCAAATATAAACTACACAGAATCATTCTGTGAAACTTCTTTCTGATCTGTGCATTCAGCTAACAGAGTTAAACCATACTTTTGATTGAGCAGATCTGAACACTCTTTCTGTAGAAAATGCAACTGGACATTTTTAGCGCTAAGAGAGTAGTAGTGGAAAAAGGAATATATTCAAATATAAACTACACAGAATCATTCCGTGAAACTTCTTTCTGATCTGAGCATTCAGCTAACAGAGTTAAACCATACTTTTGATTGAGCAGTTTTGAAACACTCTGTCTGTAGAAAATGCAACTGGACATTCGTAGCGCTAAGTGGGTAATAGTGGAAAAAAGAATATGTTCAAATATAAACTACACAGAAGCATTGTATGAAACTTCTTTCTGTTCTCTGCATTCAACTAACAGAGTTGAACCTTACTTTTGATTGAGCCTTTCTGAAACACTCTTTCTGTAGAAACTGCAATTGGACATTCTGAGCGCTAAGAGGCCTATATTGGGAAAAATAATATCTTCAAATAAAAACTACACAGAAGCATTGTGTGAAACTTATTTCTGATATGTTCATTAAGCTAACAGAGTTAAACCATACTTTTGATTGCGCAGTTCTGAACTCTCTTTCTGTAGAAAATGCAAGTGGACATTCGGAGCGCTAAGAGGGTAATAGTGGAAAAAGGAATATATTCACATATAAACTACACAGTAGCATTCTGTGAAAATTCTTTCTGTTCTGTGCATTCAACTAACAGAGTTGAACCTTACTTTTGATTGAGCCGTTCTGAAACACTCTTTCTGTAGAAACTGCAATTGGACATGCTAAGCGCTATGAGGCCTACATTTTGAAAAAGAATATCTTCAAATAAAAACTACACAGATGCATTCTGTGAAACTTATTTCTGATCTGTAAATTCAGTTAACAGAGATAAAACATGTTTTTGATTGAGCAGTTATGAAACACTCTTTTTGTAGAAAATGCAAGTGGAGATTCGGAGCGCTAAGTGGGTAATAGTGGAAAAAGGAATGTCTTCAAATATAAACTACACAGAATCATTCGGTGAAACTTCTTTCTGATCTGTGCATTCAGCTAACAGAGTCAAAACATACTTTTGACTGAGCAGATCTGAACACTCTTTCTGTAGAAAATGCAACTGGACATTTGGAGCGGTAAGAGCGTAGTAGTGGAAAAAGGAATATATTCAAATATAAACTACACAGAAGCATTCTGTGAAACTTCTTTCTGATCTGAGCATTCAGCTAACAGAGTTAAACCATACTTTTGATTGAGCAGTTTTGAAACCCTCTGTCTGTAGAAAATGCAACTGGACATTCGTAGCGCTAAGTGGGTAATAGTGGAAAAAAGAATATGTTCAAATATAAACTACACAGAAGCATTGTATGAAACTTCTTTCTGTTCTGTGCATTCAACTAACAGAGTTGAACCTTACTTTTGATTGAGCCGTTCTGAAACACTCTTTCTGTAGAAACTGCAATTGGACATTCTGAGCGCTAAGAGGCCTATATTGGGAAAAAGAATGTCTACAAATAAAAACTACACAGAAGAATTGTGTGAAACTTCTTTCTGTTCTGTTTGTTCAACTAAAAGAGTTGAACCTTAGTTTTGATTGAGCCGTTCTGAAACACACTTTCTGTAGAAAATGGAAGTGGAGATTCGGAGCGCTAAGAGGGTAATAGTGGAAAAAGGAATGTCTCCAAATATAAACTACACAGAATCATTCTGTGAAACTTCTTTCTGATCTGTGCATTCAGCTAACAGAGTTAAACCATACTTTTGATTGAGCAGATCTGAACACTCTTTCTGTAGAAAATGCAACTGGACATTTGGAGCGCTAAGAGAGTAATACTGGAAAAAGGAATATATTCAAATATAAACTACACAGAATCATTCTGTGAAACTTCTTTCTGATCTGAGCATTCAGCTAACAGAGTTAAACCATACTTTTGATTGAGCAGTTTTGAAACACTCTGTCTGTAGAAAATGCAACTGGACATTCGTAGCGCTAAGTGGGTAATAGTGGAAAAAAGAATATGTTCAAATATAAACTACTCAGAAGCATTGTATGAAACTTCTTTCTGTTCTCTGCATTCAACTAACAGAGTTGAACCTTACTTTTGATTGAGCCTTTCTGAAACACTCTTTCTGTAGAAACTGCAATTGGACATTCTGAGCGCTAAGAGGCCTATATTGGGAAAAATAATCTCCTGAAATAAAAACTACACAGAAGCATTGTGTGAAACTTATTTCTGATATGTTCATTAAGCTAACAGAGTTAAACCATACTTTTGATTGCGCAGTTCTGAACTCTCTTTCTGTAGAAAATGCAAGTGGACATTCGGAGCGCTAAGAGGGTAATAGTGGAAAAAGGAATATATTCACATATAAACTACACAGTAGCATTCTGTGAAAATTCTTTCTGTTCTGTGCATTCAACTAACAGAGTTGAACCTTACTTTTGATTGAGCCGTTCTGAAACACTCTTTCTGTAGAAACTGCAATTGGACATGCTAAGCGATATGAGGCCTACATTTTGAAAAAGAATATCTTCAAATAAAAACTACACAGATGCATTCTGTGAAACTTATTTCTGATCTGTAAATTCAGTTAACAGAGATAAAACATGTTTTTGATTGAGCAGTTATGAAACACTCTTTTTGTAGAAAATGCAAGTGGAGATTCGGAGCGCTAAGTGGGTAATAGTGGAAAAAGGAATGTCTTCAAATATAAACTACACAGAATCATTCGGTGAAACTTCTTTCTGATCTGTGCATTCAGCTAACAGAGTCAAACCATACTTTTGACTGAGCAGATCTGAACACTCTTTCTGTAGAAAATGCAACTGGACATTTGGAGCGGTAAGAGCGTAGTAGTGGAAAAAGGAATATATTCAAATATAAACTACACAGAAGCATTCTGTGAAACTTCTTTCTGATCTGAGCATTCAGCTAACAGAGTTAAACCATACTTTTGATTGAGCAGTTTTGAAACCCTCTGTCTGTAGAAAATGCAACTGGACATTCGTAGCGCTAAGTGGGTAATAGTGGAAAAAAGAATATGTTCAAATATAAACTACACAGAAGCATTGTATGAAACTTCTTTCTGTTCTGTGCATTCAACTAACAGAGTTGAACCTTACTTTTGATTGAGCCGTTCTGAAACACTCTTTCTGTAGAAACTGCAATTGGACATTCTGAGCGCTAAGAGGCCTATATTGGGAAAAAGAATGTCTACAAATAAAAACTACACAGAAGAATTGTGTGAAACTTCTTTCTGTTCTGTTTGTTCAACTAAAAGAGTTGAACCTTAGTTTTGATTGAGCCGTTCTGAAACACACTTTCTGTAGAAAATGCAAGTGGAGATTCGGAGCGCTAAGAGGGTAATAGTGGAAAAAGGAATGTCTCCAAATATAAACTACACAGAATCATTCGGTGAAACTTCTTTCTGATCTGTGCATTCAGCTAACAGAGTTAAACCATACTTTTGATTGAGCAGATCTGAACTCTCTTTCTGTAGAAAATGCAACTGGACATTTGGAGCGCTAAGAGAGTAGTAGTGGAAAAAGGAATATATTCAAATATAAACTACACAGAAGCATTCTGTGAAACTTCTTTCTGATCTGAGCATTCAGCTAACAGAGTTAAACCATACTTTTGATTGAGCAGTTTTGAAACACTCTGTCTGTAGAAAATGCAACTGGACATTCGTAGCGCTAAGTGGGTAATAGTGGAAAAAAGAATATGTTCAAATATAAACTACACAGAAGCATTGTATGAAACTTCTTTCTGTTCTGTGCATTCAACTAACAGAGTTGAACCTTACTTTTGATTGAGGCTTTCTGAAACACTCTTTCTGTAGAAACTGCAATTGGACATTCTGAGCGCTAAGAGGCCTCTATTGGGAAAAATAATATCTTCAAATAAAAACTACACAGAAGCATTGTGTGAAACTTATTTCTGATAGGTTCATTAAGCTAACAGAGTTAAACCATACTTTTGATTGCGCAGTTCTGAACACTCTTTCTGTAGAAAATGCAAGTGGACATTCGGAGCGCTAAGAGGGTAATAGTGGAAAAAGGAATATATTCAAATGTAAACTACACAGTAGCATTCTGTGAAAATTCTTTCTGTTCTGTGCATTCAACTAACAGAGTTGAACCTTACTTTTGATTGAGCCGTTCTGAAACACTCTTTCTGTAGAAACTGCAATTGGACATGCAAAGCGCTAAGAGGCCTACATTGGGAAAAAGAATATCTTCAAATAAAAACTACACAGATGCATTCTGTGAAACTTATTTCTGATCTGTAAATTCAGTTAACAGAGATAAAACATATTTTTGATTGAGCAGTTATGAAACACTCTTTTTGTAGAAAATGCAAGTGGAGATTCGGAGCGCTAAGAGGGTAATAGTGGAAAAAGGAATGTCTTCAAATATAAACTACACAGAATCATTCGGTGAAACTTCTTTCTGATCTGTGCATTCAGCTAACAGAGTTAAACCATACTTTTGATTGAGCAGATCTGAACACTCTTTCTGTAGAAAATGCAACTGGACATTTGGAGCGCTAAGAGAGTAGTAGTGGAAAAAGGAATATATTCAAATATAAACTACACAGAATCATTCTGTGAAACTTCTTTCTGATCTGAGCATTCAGCTAACAGAGTTAAACCATACTTTGATTGAGCAGTTTTGAAACACTCTGTCTGTAGAAAATGCAACTGGACTTTCGTAGCGCTAAGTGGGTAATAGTGGAAAAAAGAATATGTTCAAATATAAACTACACAGAAGCATTGTATGAAACTTCTTTCTGTTCTCTGCATTCAACTAACAGAGTTGAACCTTACTTTTGATTGAGCCTTTCTGAAACACTCTTTCTGTAGAAACTGCAATTGGACATTCTGAGCGCTAAGAGGCCTATATTGGGAAAAATAATATCTTCAAATAAAAACTACACAGAAGCATTGTGTGAAACTTATTTCTGATATGTTCATTAAGCTAACAGAGTTAAACCATACTTTTGATTGCGCAGTTCTGAACTCTCTTTCTGTAGAAAATGCAAGTGGACATTCGGAGCGCTAAGAGGGTAATAGTGGAAAAAGGAATATATTCAAATATAAACTACACAGTAGCATTCTGTGAAAATTCTTTCTGTTCTGTGCATTCAACTAAGAGAGTTGAACCTTACTTTTGATTGAGCCGTTCTGAAACACTCTTTCTGTAGAAACTGCAATTGGACATGCTAAGCGCTAAGAGGCCTACATTTTGAAAAAGAATATCTTCAAATAAAAACTACACAGATGCATTCTGTGAAACTTATTTCTGATATGTAAATTCAGTTAACAGAGATAAAACATATTTTTGATTGAGCAGTTTTGAAACACTCTGTCTGTAGAAAATGCAACTGGACATTCGTAGCGCTAAGTGGGTAATAGTGGAAAAAAGAATATGTTCAAATATAAACTACACAGAAGCATTGTATGAAACTTCTTTCTGTTCTGTGCATTCAACTAACAGAGTTGAACCTTACATTTGATTGAGCCGTTCTGAAACACTCTTTCTGTAGAAACTGCAATTGGACATTCTGAGCGCTAAGAGGCCTATATTGGGAAAAAGAATGTCTACAAATAAAAACTACACAGAAGAATTGTGTGAAACATCTTTCTGTTCTGTTTGTTCAACTAAAAGAGTTGAACCTTAGTTTTGATTGAGCCGTTCTGAAACACACTTTCTGTAGAAAATGCAAGTGGAGATTCGGAGCGCTAATAGGGTAATAGTGGAAAAAGGAATGTCTCCAAATATAAACTACAGAGAATCATTCGGTGAAACTTCTTTCTGATCTGTGCATTCAGCTAACAGAGTTAAACCATACTTTTGATTGAGCAGATCTGAACTCTCTTTCTGTAGAAAATGCAACTGGACATTTGGAGCGCTAAGAGAGTAGTAGTGGAAAAAGGAATATATTCAAATATAAACTACACAGAAGCATTCTGTGAAACTTCTTTCTGATCTGAGCATTCAGCTAACAGAGTTAAACCATACATTTGATTGAGCAGTTTTGAAACACTCTGTCTGTAGAAAATGCAACTGGACATTCGTAGCGCTAAGTGGGTAATAGTGGAAAAAAGAATATGTTCAAATATAAACTACACAGAAGCATTGTATGAAACTTCTTTCTGTTCTGTGCATTCAACTAACAGAGTTGAACCTTACTTTTGATTGAGGCTTTCTGAAACACTCTTTCTGTAGAAACTGCAATTGGACATTCTGAGCGCTAAGAGGCCTCTATTGGGAAAAATAATATCTTCAAATAAAAACTACACAGAAGCATTGTGTGAAACTTATTTCTGATATGTTCATTAAGCTAACAGAGTTAAACCATACTTTTGATTGCGCAGTTCTGAACACTCTTTCTGTAGAAAATGCAAGTGGACATTCGGAGCGCTAAGAGGGTAATAGTGGAAAAAGGAATATATTCAAATATAAACTACACAGTAGCATTCTGTGAAAATTCTTTCTGTTCTGTGCATTCAACTAACAGAGTTGAACCTTACTTTTGATTGAGCCGTTCTGAAACACTCTTTCTGTAGAAACTGCAATTGGACATGCTAGGCGCTAAGAGGCCTACATTGGGAAAAAGAATATCTTCAAATAAAAACTACACAGATGCATTCTGTGAAACTTATTTCTGATCTGTAAATTCAGTTAACAGACATAAAACATATTTTTGATTGAGCAGTTATGAAACACTCTTTTTGTAGAAAATGCAAGTGGAGATTCGGAGCGCTAAGAGGGTAATAGTGGAAAAAGGAATGTCTTCAAATATAAACTAGACAGAATCATTCGGTGAAACTTCTTTCTGATCTGTGCATTCAGCTAACAGAGTTAAACCATACTTTTGATTGAGCAGATCTGAACACTCTTTCTGTAGAAAATGCAACTGGACATTTGGAGCGCTAAGAGCGTAGTAGTGGAAAAAGGAATATATTCAAATATAAACTACACAGAAGCATTCTGTGAAACTTCTTTCTGATCTGAGCATTCAGCTAACAGAGTTAAACCATACTTTTCATTGAGCAGTTTTGAAACACTCTGTCTGTAGAAAATGCAACTGGACATTCGTAGCGCTAAGAGGGTAATAGTGGAAAAAAGAATATGTTCAAATATAAACTACACAGAAGCATTGTATGAAACTTCTTTCTGTTCTGTGCATTCAACTAACAGAGTTGAACCTTACTTTTGATTGAGCCGTTCTGAAACACTCTTTCTGTAGAAACTGCAATTGGACATTCTGAGCGCTAAGAGGCCTATATTGGGAAAAAGAATGTCTACAAATAAAAACTACACAGAAGAATTGTGTGAAACTTCTTTCTGTTCTGTTTGTTCAACTAAAAGAGTTGAACCTTAGTTTTGATTGAGCCGTTCTGAAACACTCTTTCTGTAGAAAATGCAAGTGGAGATTCGGAGCGCTAAGAGGGTAATAGTGGAAAAAGGAATGTCTCCAAATATAAACTACACAGAATCATTCGGTGAAACTTCTTTCTGATCTGTGCATTCAGCTAACAGAGTTAAACCATACTTTTGATTGAGCAGATCTGAACTCTCTTTCTGTAGAAAATGCAACTGGACATTTGGAGCGCTAAAAGAGTAGTAGTGGAAAAAGTAATATATTCAAATATAAACTACACAGAAGCATTCTGTGAAACTTCTTTTTGATCTGAGCATTCAGCTAACAGCGTTAAACCATACATTTGATTGAGCAGTTTTGAAACACTCTGTCTGTAGAAAATGCAACTGGACATTCGTAGCGCTAAGTGGGTAATAGTGGAAAAAAGACTATGTTCAAATATAAACTACACAGAAGCATTGTATGAAACTTCTTTCTGTTCTGTGCATTCAACTAACAGAGTTGAACCTTACTTTTGATTGAGCCTTTCTGAAACACTCTTTCTGTAGAAACTGCAATTGGACATTCTGAGCGCTAAGAGGCCTCTATTGGGAAAAATAATATCTTCAAATAAAAACTACACAGAAACATTGTGTGAAACTTATTTCTGATATGTTCATTAAGCTAACAGAGTTAAACCATACTTTTGATTGCGCAGTTCTGAACACTCTTTCTGTAGAAAATGCAAGTGGACATTCGGAGCGCTAAGAGGGTAATAGTGGAAAAAGGAATATATTCAAATATAAACTACACAGTAGCATTCTGTGAAAATTCTTTCTGCTCTGTGCATTCAACTAACAGAGTTGAACCTTACTTTTGATTGAGCCGTTCTGAAACACTCTTTCTGTAGAAACTGCAATTGGACATGCTAAGCGCTAAGAGGCCTACATTGGGAAAAAGAATATCTTCAAATAAAAACTACACAGATGCATTCTGTGAAACTTATTTCTGATCTGTAAATTCAGTTAACAGACATAAAACATATTTTTGATTGAGCAGTTATGAAACACTCTTTTTGTAGAAAATGCAAGTGGAGATTCGGAGCGCTAAGTGGGTAATAGTGGAAAAAGGAATGTCTTCAAATATAAACTACACAGAATCATTCGGTGAAACTTCTTTCTGATCTGTGCATTCAGCTAACAGAGTTAAACCATACTTTTGATTGAGCAGATCTGAACACTCTTTCTGTAGAAAATGCAACTGGACATTTGGAGCGCTAAGAGCGTACTAGTGGAAAAAGGAATATATTCAAATATAAACTACACAGAAGCATTCTGTGAAACTTCTTTCTGATCTGAGCATTCAGCTAACAGAGTTAAACCATACTTTTGATTGAGCAGTTTTGAAACACTGTCTGTAGAAAATGCAACTGGACATTCGTAGCGCTAAGTGGGTAATAGTGGAAAAAAGAATATGTTCAAATATAAACTACACAGAAGCATTGTATGAAAATTCTTTCTGTTCTGTGCATTCAACTAACAGAGTTGAACCTTACTTTTGATTGAGCCGTTCTGAAACACTCTTTCTGTAGAAACTGCAATTGGACATTCTGAGCGCTAAGAGGCCTATATTGGGAAAAAGAATGTCTACAAATAAAAACTACACAGAAGAATAGTGTGAAACTTCTTTCTGTTCTGTTTGTTCAACTAAAAGAGTTGAACCTTAGTTTTGATTGAGCCGTTCTGAAACACTCTTTCTTTAGAAAATGCAAGTGGAGATTCGGTGCGCTAAGAGGGTAATAGTGGAAAAAGGAATGTCTCCAAATATAAACTACACAGAATCATTCTGTGAAACTTCTTTCTGATCTGTGCATTCAGCTAACAGAGTTAAACCATACTTTTGATTGAGCAGATCTGAACTCTCTTTCTGTAGAAAATGCAACTGGACATTTGGAGTGCTAAGAGAGTAGTATTGGAAAAAGGAGTATATTCAAATATAAACTACACAGAAGCATTCTGTGAAACTTCTTTCTGATCTGAGCATTCAGCTAACAGAGTTAAACCATACTTTTGATTGAGCAGTTTTGAAACACTCTGTCTGTAGAAAATGCAACTGGACATTCGTAGCGCTAAGTGGGTAATAGTGGAAAAAAGAATATGTTCAAATATAAACCACACAGAAGCATTGTATGAAACTTCTTTCTGTTCTGTGCATTCAACTAACAGAGTTGAACCTTACTTTTGATTGAGACTTTCTGAAACACTGTTTCTGTAGAAACTGCAATTGGACATTCTGAGCGCTAAGAAGCCTCTATTGGGAAAAATAATATCTTCAAATAAAAACTACACAGAAGCATTGTGTGAAACTTATTTCTGATATGTTCATTAAGCTCACAGAGTTAAACCATACTTTTGATTGCGCAGTTCTGAAAACTCTTTCTGTAGAAAATGCAAGTGGACATTCGGAGCGCTAAGAGGGTAATAGTGGAAAAAGGAATATATTCAAATATAAACTACACAGTAGCATTCTGTGAAAATTCTTTCTGTTCTGTGCATTCAACTAACAGGGTTGAACCTTACTTTTGATTGAGCCGTTCTGAAACACTCTTTCTGTAGAAACTGCAATTGGACATGCTAAGCGCTAAGAGGCCTACATTGGGAAAAAGAATATCTTCAAATAAAAACTACACAGATGCATTCTGTGAAACTTATTTCTGATCTGTAAATTCAGTTAACAGAGATAAAACATATTTTTGATTGAGCAGTTATGAAACACTCTTTTTGTAGAAAATGCAAGTGGAGATTCGGAGCGCTAAGTGGGTAATAGTGGAAAAAGGAATGTCTTCAAATATAAACTACACAGAATCATTCGGTGAAACTTCTTTCTGATCTGTGCATTCAGCTAACAGAGTTAAACCATACTTTTGATTGAGCAGATCTGAACACTCTTTCTGTAGAAAATGCAACTGGACATTTGGAGCGCTAAGAGCGTAGTAGTGGAAAAAGGAATATATTCAAATATAAACTACACAGAAGCATTCTGTGAAACTTCTTTCTGATCTGAGAATTCAGCTAACAGAGTTAAACCATACTTTTGATTGAGCAGTTTTGAAACATTCTGTCTGTAGAAAATGCAACTGGACATTCGTAGCGCTAAGTGGGTAATAGTGGAAAAAAGAATATGTTCAAATAGAAACTACACAGAAGCATTGTATGAAACTTCTTTCTGTTCTGTGCATTCAACTAACAGAGTTGAACCTTACTTTTGATTGAGCCGTTCTGAAACACTCTTTCTGTAGAAACTGCAATTGGACATTCTGAGCGCTAAGAGGCCTATATTGGGAAAAAGAATGTCTACAAATAAAAACTACACAGAAGAATTGTGTGAAACTTCTTTCTGTTCTGTTTGTTCAACTAAAAGAGTTGAACCTTAGTTTTGATTGAGCCGTTCTGAAACACACTTTCTGTAGAAAATGCAAGTGGAGATTCGGAGCGCTAAGAGGGTAATAGTGGAAAAAGGAATGTCTCCAAATATAAACTACACAAAAGTGTCAATCTACTAATTTATCTTCTAATAACTTTCCACCCAGGAGCATTCGTCCCTCTCATTAGACAGTTGTTCTATGCTTCTTTTTTTCACATTCTAATTGCCTCACCTGAACCAAAAAAAGAATGTGGATCTAGGATAAATACCTTTTGAAAAGTCATTTATTTCATTGTATTATTTTTTCATATATCTGCATTATTGCATAGAATACCTGATTGGTCTTATGCTAAGTTTTTTATGTAACATTACCTCTGCAAGATGTTAATAAGTATCCTTCCAAAAATGTTTGAAAAATCTTGGGTAAAACATATTACGTAAGTTCCTGTTTTATAGTTTTCCAAGAGTTTTACTATCCTTGGCCAATGACAAAATTCAAAGCAGAGATACAGTACACAACTTTTGTAAAACTTACCTATTTTTCTTATAAGACTGTGGCTTTGTTTTGTTTTGTTTTGAACTTCTTTTCTGTGATGTGACATGAGACTGTGTGTTGAGTTAGGGGTGGGGACATACATTAACAGAGGTTTAGGAACTGCTTTGCTAAAGCAAGTTTGAGGAGAAAATGGGGAGACTAATACAAGATTTTCCTTTAAGCAGTGGGAGTTGAAGGGGTAGGTGGTTTTTGGAGAAAGAAGAGACCCATTCATGGCACAGGCTTCTTTATGTTTCTGCTCTGTGTGATACTTAATGAGGATACAGACATTCACTTCCTCTATTTCCCACCCCTGGCCGGGGGTAACCCAAAGGTACCTGATAAAGACACAGCCTTATAGCTGTATCAAGTATCCCTGAGTGTGTTAGGACTGGAGAGGCCTAAGGAATAAAAAACATACATGCATTAAATGGAACAAATACAGAGAAGAAGAAAACTCAGACATGGTACATTAATTGTGTACCTTTCCTTACAACCCAGCACATCACAGGGTACATGACCTGCTTCCTTTTGACCTGCTTCCTTTATGTTCACTGCATGAACAGGGAAGGGGGTTGGGGTACACGTGGGAGATAATTGTGTTTACTATGTACCTGGTATTAATACATCTATAGAGACAATTGGAATGACTATACTGGAGAAACAGCAAGAGAAGAACTGAAAAGGCTAAAACAAATACTTGGTTCTCTAAAAAATACTCCAAAGGATTTCTCATGTCTGACAAATTACATTTTAGTCTAATAGTAATAAGTGACCAAAACTAAGGTGATTTGATAAATATCATAAGGTATTTTACTGTGAAATTGATATCTATACGTATTGCTTATAAAGCTCAGTAATCTGTTCTTGAATTGAGAAATTACTGAGACAAGATCAAAAGCTGTCATTTTTGTTTCTATGTTGTCGTTGTTATTGTTTGTGAGGTCAGAGCTTCTAAACTTTATGACTGTTTGAAAGGGGCCTATATAGACCTTGCCTGAATATTAAGTCATGTGAAATGATAAAAAGCTTTCTGATTTATTGGGTTAGACAAAGAAAAAATTGAGAAATTGAGCATCATTAAAATTAAAGACTTTTGTTATTAAAACTGTGCTTAGAATGAAAACAAAAGCCACAGGTTGGGAGAAAATTTTTTCAAAACATATTCAAAACATTTTCAAAACATATCAGATAAATTACTGGTATTTAAAGTATACAGAGAACTCGAAAATAAGAAAGAAAACAACTCATTTAAAAAATAGTCCAAAGGTCTAAATACAGCTGTCAAATGGGGATTTTGAAGTTACTAGTCATGTATCATTAGGGAACTGCAAGTCACAGCAACCGTGAGATATTATTACATGACTATTAAAATGACCAATATCCAAAAGTCTGATGATACCAAAAGCTGGCAAATGTGAGGAGAAACAGGAACTTTTATTCATTGCTTGTGAGAATGCAGAATAGTACAGCTACTTTGGCAGTCAGTTTGGCAGTTTCTTATAAAACTAAACATACTCCTACCACACAACCCAGCAATTACATTCCCGGTATTTACTTAAAGGATTTGAAAACTTACATGCACACAAAAGCCTTCTTCCCATGAATGTTACAGGAGCCTTATTCATGATCACTAAAATCGAAATGTCCTTCAGGAAGTGAATGGAAAAATAAACTGTGGTATATCCAGGCAATGGAATAGTATTCTGTCAAGCTACAGAAGACACACAGGAACCTTTAAATGCATATTGCCAAGTGAAAGAAGCCAGTCTGAAAAGTCTACATACCGTATGATTCAACTACATGACCTTCTGGAGAAAGCAAAACTATGGAGACAGTAAAGAGATCAGTGGCTATTAGGGATTTGGAGGAGATTTGTGCAGTCTAAACATGTCATGTGCCAACAATGACGTAAAGATATGTGAGATAAAGTATGACGAATTCTATTGACAAACACACGCAATGGCTTCCATTTAACTGAGAAGAAACCATATACCTAGCACAAGTCTTTTTCTGTGCATTAACTTTTTGTAATACAACTATATGAAGTTATAGCCTATTTTATATATGAATAAAAGCATTTCCAAAGGTTAAGAAAGGGCACAGTGAGAGTGAGAAGCACAGTCTGGGTAGGCAGGTCAATCTAGTTTTCTATCTGTGCTTTAAACTGCTATAACCATCAACTCAATCTACTAATTTATCTTCTACATAAATTAGTAGAGGAAACGATGAACGGATGGAGCAAGGAAGAATTTTAGGAGAGTGAATCCATTATTCTGTATGACACTGTAATGAGGATTATTTGTCATTACACATTTGACAAAACCTATAGAATTCATAAGACAAGGAGTAAACTCTAATACAAACTACATACTTTAGTCAATAGTAATGTACCAATATTGACTCATCAACTATAACAAATGTACCACACTATTGCAAGATGTTAAAAATCGGGGAAATTGGGGTAGAGGCTGAGGATGACGTGTGAATGCTTATTCACTTCTTTCTACAAACCTAAAATTGCTTTTAAAGAGTCAATAAAAATTAAAACAAGGCAGGGTTTTCATGCAATGGAAAAAAACACACAACTTTAGTAAGTGACTCATAATTATGCTTATTCCACTTTGCTAGATTACACTTCATTAATAAATATAGTTTCATTCTTTATGTTATAAAGCAGAATAAAGTCAGATATCTAGAGAAATTGATTTTAATGATTAGAGTAAAAGCATTTTCACCTCCAACGTCAGAATGAGTTCTTCAGAATCAGTCCATTTTATAGTTAAATCAATCATTGATTTTAAAAAAATATTGAGAAAAACTTTAACTTCACTTTTTCCATCAAACTCAATGTCATGACAGCATTGTCATTTCAATCTAGGATTAAAACCTATTTCTGGACCCAGTGGACTTACTGTGATAGATTCTGAAAATGTCAGACGTTAAAGTCCAGTCTTTGATCTGCTGTCCTCTGCAGTTATCAAAAGGTCAGTTTATCCTGCTTCTTTTCTCTCTTTTTCATATATCTTGCACTTCAGCTTAATATTAGTATTAAGCTAAATTTCTTATTTTATTTTGATTGATAAAGGAAAACAGATTGTTTCAATACAGTTACTGAGAATAAGCAGCAAAACGTACTTATAAAGTACACAAGAGAGCTATAAGATAAAAATTTGTTCAAAAAAAGATTTGGAAATTTTTATTGCATGAATGTTCAAATGGAAAGGAAAACTTTCTGGATTCTTTTTCCACCACACAGGAGTAGCAGCACTAAAGTAGTGAATAATGTCCGTTCAATTGGTAGTTTTCATGTATTTCTGATATCAGAAATGGACTGTTAGTAACTAGTTTTAAAAGCAGAGCATTTTTGTGCATGGCATTCCCCTGAATTCCAAAGCCCAAACTTAACTTAGGCTAATTTCTCTCTGCTGGGAGCCCCATTAATTTCTCATAGATAACATTTCATATATATGCGGCATTCTGATGATGTAAAGGAATTCACACCTTATGGGCCTACAAGCCAAATTTAATCAATGGCTTGCTTCATATGGCTGAGAGCTAAAAATTGTTTTGGCATTTTGGAAGTGTTTAAAGAAGGAGAAGGAAGGGGAGAAGAAGAATGAGTAGATGAAGGAGAGACAGAGACTACATATGGCCAGCAAAGCCTATAATATTTACTGTCTAGTTCTTTACACAAAGAACTTTTCCAATCTTGAACAAAACACACACATTTTCGTTATGCCAAAAAAGGACTACAATAAGTCTTCACTTAACATCATTGACAGGTGCTTGAAAACTGGTCATAGGTATATATATTTATGGTCACGTGATGTTTTGATACACGCATACGGAGGGATAAATTGGGGATGGTTAATTGGTACAAAAATACAGTCAGCGAAACCCATTTTACCATAGGTTGACATCAAAAGAGTTCAGCTTCTATGGCTTTTGGTAACTAAAATGTCAACAAACTTGTAAATAAAGATCAAAACACTTCTAATATTAAATGCTGAAATAAATTTCAGCTATTCATACGTTTAAGATTAATAAAAGCTAGTAAAATCATTATTTACCTACTTATTTCAGTTTAGGGTTGCAGTTGACCGCAGCCTATCCTGTCAGCTCAGGACGCAATGTGGGAACCAGCCCTGGACAGGGCGCCGTCGCATTGCAGGTGCACTCACACATACCCACAGTTACTCAGACTGGGACCACATAGACACGTCAATCAACCTCACATGCACAGCCTTGGGAAGTGAGAGGAAACTGGAGCATCCAGAGAATATCAATGCAGACATGGGGAGAATACATAAGCTCTACACAGACAGTGAACCCCAATTGGAATCAATTTGTTTTTTCTCATCAACATCATAATGAAATGACATTGAATGAAACGTCGTTATTCAAAGACCTGTTGTACTCAGTTCTAAACATTTCAGAATTAAGAGATCTACACACATCCTCTTCTATATAATGGAGTGGGTCTCTTAAAATTTCCTGGCAACATACTCTTAGCCTGCCTAGGAAACACTTTAGAATACAACTGCATTATAATAAATTTTCATATTCTATTCATATCTTCATATTTCTCCCTCTACTTATTAAGGTATAGTCTTGTATATGTAATCCTTCAGTTCCTGAACAAGGTGAACATATGATCTCATGATGTGTGTTTTAATTTCTTAACTTTGTTGAGATTTGGGAATGTGAGGATGATGGAAAGGAAAGAAAGGAATTCAGCAGCTATAAAAGAAATCTGACCTTTAATTTTTTTATTGAATTTGTTTCTTGTTTTATTTTTCCTTCCTTTGCACAAATGAGAACTTCTAGTTTTACAAAGGGTACCATCAACTTTAGGACAAAAATTTGTATTTGTGGCATAACACAAGTTGGAGACACAATGATTTAGAGATTGCATATCAATTTTATCAAATAAATGTGATAAAGTAGGTGATATGCACACACACACACATTTGTAGTGACAAAACCATTGACACAGATACCCAGATGGCACTTAATGTACTTTCAGCCTTAAATTCTTTCTCAAGGACAAGCCATTTGTTTGCAAATGATTTAGCATTCAAAAATGATTAAACACGGGAAAAAATGCATTGCACATAAAGTTCAGATTACAAGTGAATTAAAGTCACACTAATATAACTATAATTTATAATGAATTCAAATGGCTTTCAGAAGGGTCATCTGTGGAAGGTGAAGAGCAATCTGAATTTATTTTTCTGGTAACTGGTCACAGCAATGTTTTCTAGACTAGTGAGTGAGTGCTCATACAGCACCATGTGTGTTCAACAACACATAAAGTTGGATGACAAAATCTACTTTAGTGAGAAGGTAGCTATTTCCAGGGGCACCAATAGTAATGTCAGTTTTGAGTCTTGGGTTTGCTTTTGTTTGTTTACAAGGCGATGAAATGTTTAAGGAAAAAATAAATTCTACCAATCCATGTTGAGTGAACATTTCAATCCTTGTAAAGACCAAAGTCAGCTGCCACCATGCCATGCAAACTTTATAGTACATGACATGTTAAATCGGTAACCTCGAAAGGGACTTCTGAGAAGCTATGAGTAAAAGGCACATACAAAATGCCTCTGAGATGAATTCACAAATGAAATGGAAAAGGATAACTGTGTACATCCAAGAAGAATAGTAATTAACAGAAAACAAGAACACTTCTAAATTGAAAGAATCCCTAAAGTAAAAGAAGACCAAAGAAAAAGAAATAAAGATGAGAAGTGAAATGAGGCGGAAATGGTGAGCGACAAGGAGATACACTGAGAAAAAAAGTAGCTAAAGTTAGTGTGTTATTATTTCAGCAAAATTAAGTATATCAATACTGAGAAATATGACTTGAAATAGATTCAGTACCTCAAGCAGAAACATAAACAAATAACATCTGGGTTTTTCTTTTGATAACCAGTATTTTAAATACAAAAATCTAAAAATTTTGTCTTTGTGTAAGAGTTACACATTTATCATACCAATCAATAACAAAAAGGCGCTATAAATACTGTATGGAAATAAATGTCCTAACAGATGTTAACCAGACATCAGTCTTCACCGGTAAGGATTAGATTTGAAGGTGTTTGCAGATAATTAAAACTTGTTTTTATAACATAACTTAGCAGCTAAGTAGTATAATGAAAATGGGATATTCAAATTATAAGATATAAAATATTAAAGATAGAAGAACATGTTTATTTTTTCAATATAAATATTGTTACAGCTCAGAGAAACAGTATGAAATCTCAGGGCTCATGAAAGGCCACATTCTAGAGATAGTGATTGACAGGTATGGTAATTCCCCTACAGCGTGGTGCCTGTTGTCATGGAGTAGCATGTCTCCTACAGGGTACTACCAGCAGGTTCATGTAGGAAGAGCCAATAGTCCATGTGAGAAACCCCGGAAGGCTAAAGATAGAAGGAAATATTTGTGCCACGTTGAAGAGCAAGTTCACCAGGTGAATTGGCATGTGGCTAGGGTACAACTTCCCATACATATATAAATAATGAAACACACAAAAAATTATCAGAAAAGTATTTTATTATTATTAGAGTCACGATTAGCACTCTCCTCATCAGGAGAGTTTTAGGTTTTTTTCTAGCCCTACTCTATACTTTTTAAACACAGTCTCCAAGTTTCAAAATAAAAGTTTCTTATTTTTAATTCAAATCTCAATTACAATAAAACAAAAACCGAAAATGTAGAAGTTCCTTATTTTGACCATCTATATATCATACACAACAAAAAGACTGATAAAATTCCACTAAACACAACAGCTAGATCCGTATTCCCGTTACTGCTTAAGCCCATTCCAATAAGGATTTTATACCAAATCTGCCCTTGCCAAGGCTACCTGGGGCCTTCATTTTATTATTTGCAATGGACAATTTTAACTTCACATCCATGTTGGCTTCCTTACATCCTAGATGCACATACAGCCAGATTTTTTTCCATCAGATGTGATTTGATCCTCCAAATTCGGAATGCCTTGATGACCTCCTCTTTATCTAAAGACCACTTTAAAAAGCCTGAAGTATTTGGCTCTTCCCTAAATCTTTGGCCAGATGTAATGTCATCCTCCCATTGGCTTTCTTTGTCCAAACTACATTAGCCTTATCTCAGATCTTCAAACAAGTTATATTTCCTGCCTAAGATCTTTCTATGAGTGAGTGAAAGGTGTGACGAAGATAGTTCCTCTTTGCCCCCAAAGGTTTCATTGATCACGCTGATAATGAATTTACTGTTATTTTAATCTCTTACTGTTATACTCAGGCTTAAATTCTCTACCCTACACACTTCAGTTGACATAATTTTAATTTCCACTGTGATGCTTCTCTCTCTTCTGTCAACACTCTCTCCTCACAGGGTTTCATCCAGATCAGGAGTCAGTAACATTTTTGACAAAGAGCCAGATAGTAAATATTGCAGGCTTTGTGTTGCCAAGAGGCAAATTTATGGAACTATCCCTGCTGAAAAATTTCCCTGTATTTTACATTTTAGACTTATAAATGCCACACGTACTTATAACTCATGAGCCATACAAAAATAGGTGGCAGACCAGATCTGGCTCATGGGCTATAATAGTTTTCCAACCCCTCACCTAGATTCATGACTTTAGGCATGCTCTATAGGCTACGATGATCTAACTCACATCTCTAGCCAAGTCAACTTGTCAGTGCCTACTTGATGTCTCCACTTGGATTCTAACTAGCGTCTTAATTTAAGATTAAAAAATGTAAAATCAATCGCACATACGCACCTACCCACACCTCTGTCACTTGCAAACTGCCTCATGTCATCAAGACTTTGCCATATCACTAAAAGTGACCATAATCCCCCATGTCCCTAAATCCAAATACCTTGATATAATTCTTGCTCAGTAAATTCAATCATCTTCAAATCAACTTCCAATCTCAACTGATTTTCTCCAACTTTATTGCTACACTCATAATCCCAACTACCATCATCCTTCAACTGGACAGGTGCAATAGTCAGCTAAATGAACCCCCTTCCTTCACTAGTGTACCCTTCCACAATAGTACACCCTCCTAAGAGCTAACCTCATCGTATCACACATCCATCATACACTTTTCAATGTAGTTAATTTATATTCACATTTTGATATAAGATCTAGATTTGGTCCCTGAGAACACTCATGTAATCTCTCTCCATGCTCTTCCTTCATGGACATTCCAGCCAAACCGGCCTTCTTTTCTTTGTAAGAAACTATCAAGCTCTCTTTTTAAATTACAGAATCTTTATATCTGCCCTTCTTTCTGCTCAGAGCACCCCAGATCTTCAAAGTACCTTCCTCTTTGTCTTCACTCAACTCTCAAATGAAATATTACCTCCTCAGAGAGAAAAATGCTCTGAAATACCTACAGCCAGATCAGTGCCTTCCTCCTTGACAGTTTTACTCAGCCATGTTATCACATGTAATCTTCTTCGTAGTAGTGTACTTTATAGCCCTTCACACCATTGCTTTTTTTAGGTATTTGTATGTCTTCCTCCTCTTTCCCTCCTCACTACAGTATAGCCAATTGTGTCTTTGCCTTCTTCACTGCTATATCCCCTAGTGCCTGGTAGGCTTTCTATAAACAGCCATTTATTGACTTATTGACTACATGTATATGCTAATCCTTTTTACTAATTGTTGTTACACTATAAATTTCTCTTCTCCCTCTCTTCGCTTCCCTCTTCTCATGTCCCTTGATGCTTCCTACTCAATATTAACATGGACATCATTTTGTGTCTTCAGCATTTCTCTTTTCATTATATTATGATAGGTTAATTTTCCTAAGAAAACACTATTTTGACAAAAGCAAAGCATTAAAGTAAAGCAGCATAGGATCAATTTTTTCCTATTGAAAAGGAAACACCATCTTTCCGAGAAGACAATTCCACCAGGAAACAAAAAAAACACACACATTTCCGGTAAGTCCTAGTTCCCAAGACTTGAAGCCAGTATGTTTTTCCACTTTCAAGTATCCTTGACTGTAGAGATAAAAGGTATCCACTTAGAGATATTAACTCATTACCACTGCCTAAATTTGGTTTCCAGAAACACAACTTAATATGACATCAATGGATGTGATAATCATTTGAAAGTAGCTTTATCAAAATCATCCAACAGAACAAGTTACTTTCCTAATTAGCATCCTCGGTTAAATACCTAAATCTGATGAATAATAAGTTATGCATTATGCTAAATTGCATTGGCTCACTATCTTAGAATGCTTTCAAACTAATTAAAAATGAGATATTCAGTGATGAGAAACATAAAAAGATAAAAACCTATTTCAATCAGTTTAAATTAGAATTTAACATTTCTTCAATACGCTCTTTTGTAGTCAATTGCAAGAGTAATAAAGCAAAATTATTGAGTCTATAATAGTGACCGTTCAAAATTCATAGTGAATTATTAAAAAGAAAACTAAGGTCCCTGCCAACTTTCCACCTCACTTCAAAGCATAGCCAAGGTCATTACAACAGCAAGTAAAAGACTCCACACAATTCCCACTTCTTCGCCTCTATACTGTTACTTCTGGAATCTTCTACTGCTCCAAATTGTGTGTTTGCTCCAGACTCAGCAGTTCTCACCACCTTGTTCTTCCAATTGCCATCTTCTCTGTGCGGCCTTTCTTGACTACCCAGTTAAAAATTATCCTATCAAAATTATCTGATCCCCATCCAGGATTACTTTTCACCATCTAACTTACGATACTTTGCATATTTATGTGGCTCATTGTCTGTTATCTGTCTCCCTAAGTTAGAATGCGAGCTTCATGATGGCAGAGTTTTGGTCAATTTCCTTCACTCAATAATTCCTGACCCAAAGTAAACACTTCATAAGTATTTTTTGAATATACTAATATATAGTCCGAATTATCAAGGAACTTATAAATAAATAAAGACACAACCCAGCATATAGTGCAGCTTGAGAAATGTTGATAGTGTGGTACAGGAGGAGGTATGTAAACTATGAGAAGCAACAGTTAAATAAGAAGCAATCCAGAAAGACACACAGTGTGGGTGACATCTGAGTTAAAGGACAGAAGGTAAGAAGATAACCAGATGGAGAAAAGAGAGGAAGATCTTACAAACAAGCATCAGAAGTTACCATAAGAAAAGCAAGTACAAAATCATCAGAAGAAAAACAATTGCATCCCAGTTATTACCACAAACATAATTAACTATGAAAACCCAGAACAGTTCATGCTTTGATAATGCTAAAGTTGATACGTAGATTAAGATGTGATATAACAATCTGCAAATCTTAGTTTTCAGAAAACCTTTTTAGGCAAGATATGATGATTTAAGGAAGAAAAGTTGCTGATGGATGAGGCATGTTGTCCCTTAAAGACAAACACTATGAAGACTGCGTACAGCCTTTATAATGGAAAGGTGCCACGTTTTTTCTTTTTTAAGTCCTTGGAATCTCAGTTGGCAACTTTGAAATTCATGTGTAATTCATGAGTTTTTTAAAAGAAATGTAATAAGTAACACAAGTGATTCTAGAGCTTGTCTTTAGGCTGAGGTAGATATTGGCATTATAAATTGAAGTGCTAGAAAGGAACAATAAGAATTAAGAATAAGCAGTAATTTCTGCCAAGATCTGTGGCACCCAGTCTCACACATAAGGCTTTTTGGAATCTCTTGGTTTCCAAGGTTCAGGCTCTCATACTTTAGTTTGTACATAAAGGACTTAAGTTATTCTTAAAGCACAGTTTTAGCACTTCACACCAGGAGATGGTTATGAGACTGATCACAGGATAAAGTGAAATAGGATGTGTGCCTACTTGTAGAAGGAACCTCGTTCCTTTTGCCATTCTATTCCTACTTTTCTGGCAGGAAAGTCCTAGAAAAAATTTCATATACAGATTAATTTTAAACAATTTACATTATATTTTACTATTAATAGCTTCTAGAATATCTTAGCTTAGGCTGGCCCTGGTGGCTCACACTTGAAATCCCAGAATTTTGGGAGGCTGAAGTGGGCGGATCAACTGAAGTCAGGAGTTTGAGACTAGCCTAGCCAACATGGTCAAACCTAGTCTCTACTAAAAATCCAAAAATTAGCCGGGTGTGGTGATGCGTACCTGTAATCCCAGCTACACAGGAGGCTGAGGCAGGAGAACCATTGAGCCTGGGAGGTGGAGGCCGCAGTGAGCCAAGATTGTGTCACTGCACTCCAGCCTGGGCAACAGAGCAAGACTCTGTCTCACAAAAACAAAAAACAAACAAACAAAAAAAGAGTATCTTAGCTTATATATTTCTCACATCTGATCCTACCACTTTACTTCTTTTTTCCTGTTTATACCAATTATTTCTATTCCTCTTTACATATAGGCAGAAAGATAAGACTAAAATGTGTCATAGACAATGACATCTAGTAAATTGACGTATTCTTCATGTTTAATTCCACAACAGATTTCAAATACAACCAAAATCTCCAAATAAAATCTTAATTCTAAATTGAGTGCTTGTACAGTCTTCAAATATGTTCAAATAGAACATCAAAGCTCAATAAAAATAGTTATATCACTTGGGATGGTGTTTAAAATATTTTTTCCTAAATAAATTCAGCTTCAGAGGATGAGAAAACCTTCGTTAGGAGATGTTTTAAAGAACAAATTAAGTTAAATGTGAAGGAAATCATACTTTATTTTGTTGAATAGTAAGATTTTTTTGTTGCTATTGTGAATTAATGCCATCCAAATATTGAGTGATGTAATTCAATTTAGTAAAAGAAAAAAGTCTAAATTATCAACTTCTTTCCTTATAAAAATGAAATATGCTATAACTTGCATTTTTTCCATGGCAATGACCCTGATGATCAGAGAGGTTAAAACCTAAAAACATTTAAAATCATCTAATCTAAATTATAAAAAAGAAATCCCTTTCTTCAGAAAAAATAATTTTTTAAGGAAGCACTCATAAACAAATCTCTACTAGTAGATATACAGCATACACATCTCTTACTATCTCCCATGCAGACTGCATAAAAAGGCGTGCTGGCTACTTTTAAGAAAACAACATTCAGATGTCTGGAAAGTATCTGAAATGCATGATTAATCTACACAGATAATTTTCTCAAGAAACCAAATTTTGAAGACAAGTAATTCAAAAGTCTATTGTCTATAAAGTAAATCCGCTGGTATACTTAAACTGCTGTAATCCTTTCTCTGTTTACCTTATAGTGTGCACCTCTCAAGCTATGGGAATGCATGTCTTCTCTAAGAAGAGCTGACTTCTTTTGTAGGAAAAAGCTGTTGGAAATGACTGTTAGGATTTCAAATGTTTGGGAGTGTGTATTCATGTGGGTTTTACGTGTTGAATATTTGCATTTGTAATTTTAAGATGCTTAAATCAAAAACTAAAATGACCTATGCAACATAATTCTGCCATAGGATAAATTAAATTCAATTAAATGTTCCCATACAAATTATTATCTACCACAATGTAAAAATATTTATATATCACAAAGATGTAAGAAACACTGACTTCTATTATACAGCAGAGTTCAATTTCACTACTACTTAGCTTGATGATATTTTAAGGTCATGTCTCTTGGAATACACATTCAATATTCATTGCCAAACGTCTGAGCTCACCTCTCTTGAAGCAATATTCAATTATCAAAGGAAAATAATTTACCAAGCAACCTCACAAAACACAAACTCTAGGTAGCATCAAGGTTTTTCAAAGTGATTATTCCTTACTGGTCGAGATCCTAAGATATTAAAACTCATAGATCACATGATCTGAGATTTTCTAATTGAAAAGCTGTAGCTGTAAACCTTTCATTCAAAGTCGGATACTACTTTCAGCTGTCAAAAGAATTATGCAATCACTTAAACTTCTGGAATGAAAGAGAAAATGAAGGGAACAATAAAAGTAACTGAAATGCACTGAGAAATGAACATAAGGAACCAAATGGAGGCAAAGACAGAGAGAGAGAGAGAGAGGGCTGTTTATCTAACCTTCCCTTCTTGAGTGGGTTTTCTCTGATATCTCTAGAGAACAATTGGATGTGTAACAATGAAATACAAAACACAAGATACTGTCTTCGTATAATTACTTGTAATGATTCCAAGATGGCATAATTTGAGAACTTGCTAAATAGGACAACAAAGTGATCTGCTTTTCCAAAATTTTGCCCCTTAGCTTATATATTATTTCATGGTGAAGATCAATAAAACTGAAAATTGGAATTGCCAGATATTATCAGATTTTATTTTTTGAATGCTTAACAGCTGACCCAAAATCTGGTCATAAAAATGGAAGTTAAATTAAATTGTCCTCAAAATTTAAGTTTGCTACATTTGTAAGAACCACTTGCTTCTTCAAAATCTCAAACTTTCTCATATCTAGCAGCAAATTGAAATTAGGAATTTAAGCTTGTAAATTCATCATGGAAACCAAATTGATTAAAATTTTCTGTGTATTCATGATAATGTTTAAAATTTTTGCTACATTTAAACCCTAAGTTAGTTACAAAAACCCTAAAATTATGCTTGTTTAAAAACTTGGGCTAACTTGCTTTTGAAAACATACTGACATATTCGTTCCATTCTTCTTATAATTATTTTTTTGTCACTCCCAAGCAGCACACCATTGTATATATCCCCAAAACGGCACTTCTTTGTTAAAGCCATTAGGACAGAAATATTTTTGAGCCAGATGCAATGGCTCATGCCTGTAATGTCAGTACTTTGGGAGGCCTAGGTTAGAGGACTGCTTGAGGATAGGAGTTTGTGACCTGCCTGGGCAACATAGCAAGACCCAGTCTTTACAAATGAAATGAAAATAAAATATAAAATAAACTGGCTGGACAAAGTAGTGCACACCTGTGGTCATAGCTACCAGGAGGCTGAGATGAGAGGACCATATGAACCCAGGAGTTTGGGGCTGAGAATGAGCTATGACTGCACCACTGCACTTCAGCCAGAACTATGGGTTGGTGAGTTAGAAATAAGTTCTCAGTTCTGAATATAATAACTGCTCCTGGCACTCCCCAGAATGAGCTGGGTTTTCTTTTGCCTCTCTATAGTCCCTCTTCCTCAGGAAATACCCCCATGTTTCTGCCCGCTGTGCTATTAATTACACCAATGCTTATTATATGTCAGTTCAGTTTTATCTAGATTCTCCCAAAGTCAGTGCTGAACTTAGTTGTTTGAAAATGTATATATTGTAATAGTTACCAAAAAGACCAAATACAGCTAGATATTTATGCTATTTGTTTTATTTCCATCGTAGGTATATTTCCTTTTAAAATTCATATATATCTTTCTCTAAGGATTGTCTCCGTTTTCAGATGTTAAGCACTTTCTCATGCACACACCACCTAAGCAGCAAAGACAGAGTCCACGTCAGGGAATGTCACATTCAGGATAAGTACCTATTATTCTGTAACTCAGAAGTAGGAAAATGGATGTCCTCAAGCAGATGCTTTTCTTGACAGATACAAAAATTTGACAAGGATCACTGACTGACTTCCAACCCACCATTCATCACTTTTATCTTATTTTGACCCTAAGGGTCCCAGAGGGATAATGGCACTACATTCCTATTTAGAATTCAGATTTCAGATTGCATTTCTTATATCATTGTTTATAAGTAGTGGTTGCACACAGTCGCGATAATACTATGACATTAATCTACATTCCTCGTTAAATCGATTTTTGTCTTCCGTTTTTGAGCTTAGCTACAATTTCTCACACGGTTTCTCTAGGAAGATTCCTCAATGACTGAAACATTTAGAACATGGTCGATTCATAAATACGACACTGGGATTCCCCAATGACTGAAACATTTTGAACATGGTCCATTCATAAATACGACACTGGGATTCCCCAATGACTGAAACATTTAGAACATGGTCCACTCATAAATACGACACTGGGATTCCCCAATGACTGAAACATTTAGAACATGGTCCATTCATAAATACGACACTGGGATTCCCCAATGACTGAAACTTTTAGAACATGGTCCATTCATAAATATGACATTGGGATTCCCCAATGACTGAAACATTTAGAACATGGTCCATTCATAAATATGACATTGGGATTCCCCAATGATTGAAAAATTTAGAACATGGTCTATTCATAAATATGAAGAGCTTGTGTAGAAAGTATAATTTACTTATCCTATTATGCTTAAGAAATTATGTGAAATAATGTGAAAATAATCTTAAAACATTTGCATGCATATTTGCTGCAAGAGTCATCTTTCATTGATACTTAATCATAATCATGGACATGGTGGGTCCCAATAACCAATATTTAATGCAAGACTGTAAATTTAATAGAGAGAAAACCTTATTTATAAATTTTCATGTGTTCTTTTCTTGACAATAAGGAGCTGTGAGATTTGTATTTTAAAAGATACTTAGTAATAAAAACTTTAATTTTTAAAACTTTTATTTTTAAATTCTGCTTAATTGCATAAAAGTTAAAAGGTAATATTTAATATTTAATGAGGCTTATTGAGCTAAATGATGATATGCAGCTTGGGTTATACTTGCAATTATAAGATTTGCTCATTATACCTAAGCAATCTCCTTCACTCAATCTAGCTACCACTAAGGAAGCAAAATTCCCTGAATCATAGTATCAAAGCATTCCATTATGTTTTCTATTAAGTTGTTTTGTTCTTTGAATCATTGTCTATTTTAATTTATCCTTTTAGAAAGAAAACAAATTACTTAACTTGCATTTCCCACTAGAAGCTTCACTACAGCTAGACTTGGAATTGATTTCAGGCCATTTTTTAATAAATGATGGTCCCTAGTGAAAGATAGAATACTTGAGCCATCAATATTGAGTAAATAAAAGGGTTTGGGTAAATAAGAGAGAAGATACCTATTTTTCTCAAATATTTTAAATATCTAATAACCTATTCCTCATCTAAAACAAGCCACAATTACTGGAAATGATGGTCAGAGGAAGGTATTAGCAACCCTGTGTAATACTACATGTCATGTTGGATCACTATTACAGAGAAACAGTTGTCATGCTGCATTTTAGTAATTCTACACATCACCAGAGAAATAGACAACTCTTATAGCCAAAGAAATCCAACGTAGCTACTGTCTACATATTCTTGTTTTAGACCTTTGGTGAAAAAAACTACTATGTGTATTGAATATATTTTACATTAGTTTTATCACAAAAGAAAAATGAGAATTCTATTAGATGCAAATACAAATTCTGAATGACAGGAAAGAAAAATTAAAATCAAAGCTGATCTTAATTAACAAAATGTATTATCTGCTTACATGTATATACAACTGTTCATATACAAAGGCACAGATGCATTTGTGGTTTTGAAAAAATATCTATTTCATTTCAAATCTTCATTGAACAATATTACATATGGCAAGAAAGCTGATCTTTTTGAAGGATCTTTTAAAAAGTGTTAAACTTTATTAGATACTCCAAACTAGCAAAGCTCAACTTCATCACAATTATATAATAACACTGCACACTTTCAATTTTATCTGGAGAAATATATCTATCCCTTGAAATAACTCTGTAAACTTCCTGCTCACAGATTTCATTTCAAGCCTTGAAAATGCAGAAAATCAATGCTGAATATACTTGCCCCGAAAGGAAAAGAAAATTTCAGGGGTGTCAGGATGTTTTATCACATAAAGTACAGAATTGCAATTTGTATCTGAGCAGGCAACACACCTCCAAAAATAATACAATACTTATCACAAAATACATTCACAGATACTAGATTTGGCACAAACCACTCCATACAGCTATTGATGAAATCAGTATTGAAAGCCTTATTCCAAAATCTATGGCCCTTTTCTACTCTCCAACTGACATTTCAGGATGCCACAACCTTGCAGCTCCACTCTCTCATTAATTTCCCCTAAATACCCTTGGCAGAAGAACGAGAAACGTCACATTTTTCATTTAATTTCTAAAGAACATCACATCCTTTAAGAATAGGTTCTTGAAATTTTAAAATGTTAAACATAAAAACCCTAAAGAGACAAACATCCAAAAACATAAAAACCCTAAACAGACAAACGTCCAAAAACTTTTCTTCAAAATCACAACAACTTTATATGCTACGTGTTCCTGTAAAATACCACATACACAAACTCACAGGCACACCCACCCACCCAAAACCCACACACTCGAATTTATATGGCCTCGTAATACCTCACATATATATACATGTCACCAAATGCAACAGAGACACACGCATATATATGGCCTCATAATACCTCACATATATATACATATCATCAATTACAACAGAGAAAAGCCAATTTCAGAAACATGGCTTCAATTTTGATGCATTTACTCACACTTAATTCTATTTCAATTTAACTGCAGAGATATTACAATACCCTGTAACAAAAACCTGACGGAAGATTGTAACAAATTGCTTAAACATCAAACCAAACACTAAACATAATTTCATCACAAAGTGAAATTCGCATCCAACTCGCAAAGAATTAGAAAATCCTTGCACTTACCTTGGCTTTGTCCATTCCCCAGATGACCCCAAAACACCACCGTCATCATCAACAGCCCCGGAGCCCACGTCCACATCCTTCTAGTGACACGCTCGTGTCTTCTGGCCATTGCATCTTAAACTCTGCATATTCAGTGGGGTGGATGTGAAAGTACAATAAATTACATTCTTAGAGAAATACACTACGACTCAAATCCCATATCTAATATGCACTGTGCATTTCTGAATTATCCTGCCTACAAGGAGGTACATTTGAAAATCATGCTTCCCTTTAGGGTTGTCATATTGATGATTAATACGAAAGCTCATTCATTTTTAATCTTTAAGCATTCATCTGAATTCCATTTTTAATATCATTTTCCAAAACAGGCCACTTAACCTATGAATGTTAAAAAGTACTCCCGATATACATATTGGAGTTCAGTCAAGCAAAAGCATGGTGTATGGACACTACTTAAGTATAACTTGATATTTAGGCAAATTGATGAATTTAACATACCATGTAATCTCTACATATATACAAAAGGACTTTTCAACACATTTATGTAAGTTTTGCATAAATACCCTTGAAAATATTCTCAAGTTTTAAGTGGTATTCTAATTATGTCAGTAATTTTAACTGAATAAAGAGATGCATCATGTGCAAAAACTAATCTTGTTTACTTAAAATTGAGAGTAAAATTAATTATAGAAGGTACAAAACACTTGTAATTTTGATTTCAGATATATGACCCACAGGAACCTTCATATATACAAATATTATACACATATATGACAATGTATATTTGAATGTTCATTTTGAAACTGCTTTTCATACTGATACATGAAAATACTTAAATGTCCACCAAAGCAAGGTTATTTATTCATACATTTGAATGATATACAGTAGCTCAAAAGAATAAACTTGAGTTGCATGTACTAATATGGATAAGTGTCCAAAATGAATAGTGAAGCAAAACTAGCAAATTTAATAATGATAAGTTCAAAATTACACCTTTCATATGTAAACATGTGCAATAGTTAAAACTATAAATTTTATGTTGCATAAATATATAATACAGTATAATAACGCATAAGAATGAGAAACACCTTCAAGACTAAAGTTAGGAAATTACAAGACTACAATTTAAATGGTTAGTAGGTGGAATTTTAAATCAGAGGTTACTCCTAAATCCCAATTTTTCCACAGTTGACAAAATAACGGAGTTAAGAAAAATAAACTTAATGATTTCCAGAATGAATGCTTTATTCAAAATGCTACGTAATTACAATTCTAATAAACTTGCAAGGGAATCCAGTCACCCAGAAATTTTTTATGCCTTTCTCCTACATCACGAAAGGGGAAGATTTAATTACCAACTTTGCATTACTTAACGTCAGACTCATAGTATCAGAGCTAAAGAGAAATTTAAGAAACACCTAACTCAACCTCTCCATTTTAAATGACCAAATGAGTTGAGAAGGTTACAATGACATTTCTAAGTTCATATGTAAAAACAGAATTTTGATGACAATGACAGTTTAAGTACTAATAAACACTCCTGGAAAAGTTACTGTAATCCAGGTTATTTTACTGTGCTAAATGCCTTACATTCTTTACCCAATTCAGTTTTCACAGAAATCCTATGAACAAAGCACTTCCAAAATTTACCACTTCACAGCTAAGAAAACAAGGCTTAGAGAAATGCTACACGATCCCCTAGTCATGAGGTTAGTAGGTACCACTGTGGAGACTGAGGCAAAACAGGACGATTTCAAAGCCTATGCTCTGAACAAGTAAACACTAAGCAGGAATTTAGTTCTAGATCTCCCAGTTGTAGTCCAATAATCAGCCAAAAAATGGTGCTGAGAAGAGGGGAAAGAAAGATGTCTTGTATGTGGAGCCTCATGTATTTGATCCCAAATACATCTTCATATTGAAAATCATTAGAGCACAAGGCAAAAGAATTATTAGTTTGTTTCTAAAATCATCAACCTTTCCCAAGTTGAACATACAAATATATTTTATCATATATATACTATATGTGTGTATAGCGTGTGTTTATCTAAGTATTCCTGTGGTTTATATATCTGGATGTGGAATTACAAGTGTTTTGTGGTTTATTATTTATTTATTATTATACTTTGAATTTTGGGGTACATGTGCACAATGTGCAGGTTTGTTACATATGTATCCATGTGCCATGTTGATGTGCTGCACCCATTAACTCGTCATATAGCATTAGGTGTATCTCCTAATGCTGTCCCTGCCCCCTCCCCCCACCCCACCACAGTCCCCAGAGTGTGATGTTCCCCTTCCTGTGTCCACGTGTTCTCATTGTCTCCCTCTGTTGCTCTGGCTGGAGTCAGTGGTGTGATCATAGCTCACTTCAGACTCCAAGTCCTAGGCTCAAGCGATACTTTTGCCTCGGCCTCTCAAGTAGCTCGGACTACAGGCACGCACCACCATCCCCGGCTAATTTTTTTACAGAGATGGGTCCCACCGTGTTGCTTGACTGGTCTCAGCCTCCTTAAGTCAAGGGATCCTCCCACCTGGACTTCCGAAAGCACTGAGATTACAGGTGTCAGCCACCGTGCGTTTTTTGATTTCTTCAATTAATTTTACTTATACACTTGATTACACAAGATTAATTTTGTGTACATAATGAATCTCTTTTGAGGTTTAAGTTACTGATTAATTAGAGTACCACTTAACAAGCGTGTCATCCCAGCACTTTGGGAGGCTGAAGTGGGCGGCTCACCTGAGGTCAGGCATGAGCCACCGTGCCCGGCTTACACACATTCTTTTCACTCCTGCTTGCAGATCTCTGTTCCCTTCTAATTCCAGTGGAACCACTTTCACTTAGTATCAAAATATCCAGATCCACTCATCAAAGTGTAAATAATCCTCCAGCAAATTACCTTTGCAAATCTATTTTTATGTAATATTTCCTTAACTTCTTCTTACCTACATCCAGTAGTCATTTTACAAGGCAGAATTTTTTCTATTTTATATAGAACTGAGGCAGTATTTGAAAAAAATCTCAAAACACTCTTCAGGAAGGACTGGCATCTAAAACACCAGTTCCAATATATATTTCAGTAACATTTTAAAGGACAGATGCTTTTCAAAATGTTATTATAATTTAAAAAAATGTAACCTTCCTCTCTGAGTTCATGTTTATGGAAAACTAATATTTCATAAATGCCAAGTTACTATGATGTATTATCTAAATGCTGCCCCTGCCATTCTATAAATACAAAAATCATAACCTTCTAACTAACTTTGGTATTAGTCAACAACTGTGCTGATGAAAAGTAAAATCAATTCATTTAAAATAATTTTCCATGAACAAAATCAAGTAACTTGTAAGTAGTATGGTAGATGAACCAAAAAATAAAGTAACATTAACCAGAAAGACATGCCATGGACTTCTCTAATCTTTTTTTGGAACACCCTTTTCATGCATATGAAAATAAAAATTAAATATAAAATACCTACTTTATGTATGTACTTTTACTTGTGTCTATTGTTCTTTAAAGATTAAAATAACTCCTAAAGCCTGGATAGCTGAGCCCATTGTGCTCTTCTGCCCATAAAATAGATCGGATGTGCAGTGAAAGAGGTAAAACTTAGGCTTTCAGGTTAGTTATGACGATGGAAACACAATTCTATTCAATAGTGTTCATCTTGGTCTTTCAAATGTTTAAGGTCACAAGGCAAAAGAGAACAGACTTTAAGAATGTTCGTGTATTACTTCTCGTCTTACCCAATAGCTACATTAGTTCAATTAGGCCAGTGTTTTGGAGTAAACAGCACTGTGAAATGTGTCGTGGAGTCCGGAGGCTCCACCACCTACCTCCATGTAGTTGTTCTGTCCGATGGAGCCTAGAGTAATACCTTAGGAGATGCATTACATCTACAGGTACCAACCAGGAAGGGTAGTCTTGAATTAAATGGCTTTAGAACACGTTATAAGAGCAAATCGAAGCTTCTAGGTATTAGAACCACTTCAATCACAGAGCGTCTCTGAGTTCTATCTGTGGCCAGCATCAAGTATCTGTCTGCCCTCCCCGAATGCTTTCTCTCATCATGTGGATCTTCTAGATGGTCTTATTCTTCCCCAGCCAGCCAACTTGATCAACAAGCCTAGGTATATTAGATATGTATAAAGTTGGTTCTTAAATAAAGTCCATTTCTGTATCTAGGTAAGTAATGTCTTCAGACTTACAATTTCATTGATATCTAGAAAGAGTGACTCTAGTTAGCTTCTAGTGTCAGTTTTTCTAGCAGCTTCTTTAAAAACAAAAATCCTCTCTGGAACAAAGCTTCCTTGCAAGTATTGCTGTTGGCAATAGTCCTCTTTACTGAAATGCTTATCCGGTGAAACTTGCGCTGTGCCAGTGAGCCTGCAGGTTGATGGTCCTTTTGTTCAACTTCTCCATTATAAAGCAACCTCTCTGATCACCCTTTTAAAACTAAAGACCAAAGAATCAAATGAGATCAGGAAGTGACCAGAGCTCACAGGTCATCAACTCCTCTTCTTAGCATATTATAGCACACAGTCTAAGCCCGAAAAACACAGCAGAACCCATTACAGCTCTCGAGTTCCAGTTATTAACATTGATTTTTTCCAATGGGAAATTTTCATTAGAAGCTATCACAGGACTCACATTCAGTAATAACTTAGATTAGGATACATACTGGAGCCTTTGTCCTTAGAGTAGGTGCCACTGAGTCACTATTAAAAGGAGTCTTTTTGATCTTAGTAAATTCTCACAGGGCTTATCTCAGTCTAAACTGTAACTGGCCTTTACTAGTGATGTCATGTGTAGTTCAAATTAATATTGTAATGTATATAAATTGTATATATAGGTATAATACATGCATGTATTTACAATTATTTATTTTATTTTATTTTTTAATAAGATAAAAGTTAGAGGTTAAAATATGACTCTAGGCCATTGTGCTTTAGAATGAAGAGCACAGACATGGGTTGGAAATGTAAATTTTGGCCCAATTTAATTTCTGTGACAAATTCATTAATGTCTTCAAGGTTCAGGCTCTATGTATGAGACAAATGAAAACAGCTCTAAGATTCCTGAAAACCCTAAAATATTAAAATTCCACTCTGCCATTAGTTCAGATAAATCATTTGCCAATTTGCCCCACAAGAACCAGGCATCTTTAAATGGTAACACAACATGCACTTCTCTCTCCCAAAGTGTGGTGCATAAACGTTCTGCTTCTCAATAACACAGGATGCCTGCTAAAATGTGCTGTCAGGGGGATTAGTAAGGAAATGTTGTATCAAAACTTCTGCAGATGTGGCCCTGAAATACACATTGTAATAAATCCTCCAGGCCTCTCAAGTTAGGAATAACTGGTTTATAAAATTGTACTTACTTAAAAATTATAGATAAACAGATTTCACCGTAACCCATTCTTTCTGTTCTGAATGAAATAAGGCTCTATATTCAGACTGAATTTTCAGTGAAAAACAACTTAAAATAGTGACAAATCATCTATAAGTTTAAATGAATATAACTAGGAGACCTGAAAACTCAGGTTTAGCAGTCATCTTCCAACAGTTTGAGAGCCCACAGGAGCCACAGAGCCCTCATGTCTCTCCAGAGAAGCAGGGTGATTCTTCCCCCTAAACACCATGCAATTCTTGAAGTGAGTGAAAGCATCCCTGCTCACACTGATACCCTCTCAAGTGAACTCAAAGTTAAGCCATCTCCAGCCAGACCAGATATCCTGGCCCATATCTCATTCATTAATATATGTTGAGAAGCCTTTGTTTCTTGGAAACTACATGAAGTGAATAGGCTGTGGACTCCACTGGACATAGTGGTCTATATTTAACCAATTCCCTTCACACATATGTATCAGATGCTCTCTTAGTTACGGAGCTGCAGTGGTGAATAAGAAAGCCACAGTCCTGTACTCCCAGGGTTTCAATTCTGAAGACGAAGACAGGCACAGAAACCCAACTGAGCAAAGAGAAGAGATTATTACAAAATGTGTTCACATGCAAAGTGAAGCAAGGGACTGAATATACAACAAGGGTTTTGGGGCGAACATTAGATACAATCTTAATTCAGATTATATAAGATTCATACATATAATTTTTATATATAGATATATTAATTTGGGCCGGGCGTGGTGGCTTATGCCTGTAATCCCAGCATTTTGGGAGGCCAAGGCGGATGGATCACTTCAGTCCAGGAGTTTCAGACCAGTCTGATCAACATGGCAAAACCCCATCTCTACTAAAAATAAAAAAGTTAGCCGGGTGTAGTGGTGTGCGCTTGTAGTCCCAGCTACTCAGGAGGCTGAGAAAGGAAAACTGCTTGAACCCAGGAGGCAGAGGTTTCAGTGAGCCAAGATTGTGCCACTGCACTCCAGCCTGGGTGACACAGCAAGACCCTGTCTCAAAAGAAAAAGAAAAAAAGAAATATTAATTTGGATTATACAGATTCTAACCACTTCTTTCAAGTGAGAATATTTAAGGTAAGACCTGAGAATAAAAAGAGTTAGCTTTTCATACACTACAGAAAGATTCGTCTTTTAGGAAAAACCCCCAGTGTTCATGGACCCTAATATATGAGCAAGATCTTGGCATGTAGAAGAAACCTGTGAATTGGATGAAATGAAAAACTGAAAAGTAGGAATCTGGATGAAGTACAGAAGGGAGAAAGACTAATGTGAGACGTGGCTGAAAGAGAAGGATATGTGAAACAGTACAGGTCTTCATTAGTAATGATGAGGAACATAAATGTTAGTCCAAGTACACCAGAAAAGTGGGAGAGTTGGAAACTGAAAGACATGTTAAGAGATCACTTTGGTTTCTCTGTAGCTAACAGGGTGTAGGAGATTAAGAATTAAAGTAGGTTGACTAAGGATGACCTAAGAAAATAAGCATAGGTAAGAAAATATGTGGCTCTGGCTAGGCTGGGGACATTGGAAATCAAAAGAGGTGGAGGAAATTACAGATGTATTTGGAACCAAAATATTTTTTAAATGAATGTTGAATTGGATATTGTCAGAATATTGAGGAAGGGCCAAAAATGACTTATAAGCGTCTAGCATGGCTGGCAGTGCCACTTACTGACATGTGGGAAACCAGGACATGTTACCTCTGAATTATTCGAGTGCTATTGTCATGTAAATCATCAACTCCCAGAATAAAGGTCTGGGCCAAACTCTAAGACTGGAAATTATGAGCTGTTTAGTAGTGTTTAGAGCTTAGAGAGAGTATGTGTGTGGAGAGAAAAGAAGAGCAATTAGGACAGAACCCTTAGAAACATCAATATTTAAAATTTGGGAAGAGAAACAGAAACAAATAAATTGTGGGAAAATGAAGCTCAGGGTAGTTGCAAGGGAATGCTAAAAATGAACTATGGCATTTGAGGAGGAAAACGTGGAAACTGAAAGCAAGAGAGTACGGATGGATCGTGAGGGAGCAGCAGCAGCTGTGTCCTAAGAAGAGTCTCAGTGAAAATGAAGGGTTGTAGGAATGAGGACATCTGGGCCAACGAGCTGGCAAGGAGTGATGTCCAGGAGGCAGAATATTTGCATCTAGATCCTGGTGGTATATACCCTTATAGAAAATGTTTCAGATTTGATGACAATAAAGTGGAGGAAAGAAAAAAAGTAATGGAAATAAAGATGTCAAAAAACGGGGAACCGAGGTTTGTACTGGTCCTTTCACGTGAAAGCTGAGCCACTAAAATGATGGCTGAACTTGCCTGAAGATGATATTGAGCAAAAGATCTACAGCCTTAAATAAATGGCAAGAGGCCAGGTGCAGTGGATCATGCCTGTAATCCCAGAACTTTGGGGGGCTGAGGCAGGCATATCACCTGAGGTCAGGAGTTCGAGACCAGCCTGGCCAACATGGCGAAACCCCGTCTCTACCAAAAATACAAAAATTAGCTGGGTGTGGTGGTATGCACCTGTAATCCCAGTTACTCAGGAACCTGAGGCAGGAGAATCACTTGAAACCGGGAGGAGGAGGTTGCAGTGAGCCGAGATCACACCATTACACTCCAGCATGGGTGACAGAGCAAGACTCCATCTCAAAAAAAAAAAATAATAAGACCAGAGTGCCCAGGAGGGAGGTCTGTTGATGATGGTAATACCAAAGGGGCATGGCCGATATTTCCAAGGGGTTTGAGTTTCAAAGGAACAGTCTAATTTGCAAGGAGCGGAGAAATTAACAGTCTAGAAGTTGTAACGGGAACCAAGAACAACCACCTCGGCTTCCAGCCATAGGTATGTGGAGGGTGAGAAAAAGACCTGTCTCAATTTATGAAAGCTAGAGGAAAAACTGCACTTTAGTATCAACCAACTTTTGTTTTAAGATAATTACAAACCAATATGGAACTTAGCAAGAGTCAATTTTGACAGTTTCCTGCAGCTTAGTAAATTCTGCACAAAATTAAGATTTAACACAAAAGTAGAGAAAAATTTTAATGGCATAGCACATTTCTTCACAATTCCTTAAACCAAATAATTCCCTGTTCTTCTAACTCTCACCTTACACTATCAACTAGGCTTCTTATTCAATGAACGGTTTAAGTCTACTAAGACACACACACACACACACACACACGTCTTATCCAGCTGCAGATCTCATTTTTGAAGGTACACTGAAAGTACATAGATCATTCTATAATCATCAACTATGAAGATTGTGAGCAACTGGAACAAGTATTCTTGGAAAAGAAGTTTCCTGTGTATAAGAAAAAAAAGAGTCCAACTCTGGGAACTGACTTGGCTGAGTCATCATTATATGCCACTGGCAAGAAATCAAGAAGTAACTCAGGACTGATAAACTTTGTTAAAGGAAATGGAAACAGCCTATCTGTGAGGCTTAATTCTTGATAATCTGGCCAAGATATAGCATCTGGATAAGAGTTCACTGACTCAACTAAATTTTGTGAAGGTGAAGTACTTGTTAAAATGAAAGATCTATTTAGAGAGAAATAAGTAGACATAATGTCTGCACTATGGATAGGTGTATACCTGTTTTTTGCAAAAACAGTTTGTATCTTTGAAATGCTGGTTTGCCCTGGACAGAGCTAACTTAAATAGAGACCTGGCGCGGTGGTTCATGCCTGTAATCCCAGCACTTTGGGAGGCCGAGGAGGGTGGATCATGAGGTCAGGAGATCGAGACCATCCTGGCTAACACGGTGAAACCCCGTCTGTACTAAAAATGCAAAAAATTAGCCGGGCATGGTGGCGGGCACCTGTAGTCCCAGCTACTCTGGAGGCTGAGGCAGGAGAATGGTGTGAACCCGGGAGGCGGAGCTTGCAGTGAGCCGAGATCGTGCCACTGCACTCCAGCCGGGTGACAGAGAGAAACTCCGTCCCCAAAATATATATATATAGTTTTTATATATATATATGTATATATACCCAAAGGATTATAAGTCATGCTGCTATAAAGACACATGCACACGTATGTTTATTGTGGCACTATTCACAATAGCAAAGACTTGGAACCAACCCAAACGTCCAACGATGATAGACTGGATTAAGAAAATGTGGCTGGATACATATGTAACAAACCTGCACATTGTGCATATGTACCCTAAAACCTAAAGTATAATAAAAAAAAAAGAAAATGTGGCACATATACACCATGGAATACTATGCAGCCATAAAAAAGGATGAGTTCATGTCCTTTGTAGACACATGGATGAAGCTGGAAACCATAATTCTCAGCAAACTATCACAAGGACAAAAAAAACCAAACGCTGCATGTTCTCACTCATAGGTGTGAATTGAACAATGAGAACACATGGACCCAGAAAGGGGAACATCACACTCCGGGGCCTGTCATGGGGTGGGGTGAGGGGGAGGGACAGCATTTGGAGATATACCTAATGTAAATGATGAGTTACTGGGTGCAGCACACCAACATGGCACATGTATACATATGTAACAAACCTGCACGTTGTGCACATGTGTCCTAGAACTTAAAGTATATATATATATATATATATATATATATATATATATATATATATATATAAATATAAAGAGAAAACCATTAAAGAAAGGCTATAATACACAGGAACACACAGACATACATACACCTGTGTGTCTATATCTTCAGTTATCACACTTTTTCTATACAGACTCCACACGAGACAAACATGTTACATTTTATGAGAAACTATAAGTGGAAAGAGGAGAATTTGTGAAATCAATATAGAATGTTCCTTGTTTAGCATAATTCTAACTGTTTCTCATTAGAGGTCTGAGTATCAATCTGTATTATATGTGGCCATGCTGGCATTTGGGAAATTCCACAAGAAACTTTTTAAATATGAATTTGGAAAAGGGAAAAGGATTTTTAAAGTGTCTTTTTTTGTTCTGCATTCTATGTGGAACATCTATTTTGTGCTAACTGCTCGTGTTAGCTTGTGATTGCCTGTGACTATGTGGAAGATATACTTTACGTGACTATGTGAGCAATAGTCTTAAAGTTAAGAAATCTAAAATTTGGTTGGTTTAGTTGCTAATTAGGTAAATTACCTTGTAATGGTTACTTAACCTCTCAAAGATTAATTATCTTCAGTGGTACATTGAAGGTTCCATTCATATTGATTTTAGTAGACTTATCCTACTAAAAAGTAAATTTAACAGAAATTATTCTAGACCTCATTATTTCAGGAGACCCCACCCCAGCTTTTATTCCTAACTTCAAGAAATGCAGAGAAATTTAAAAATTCGATGTTCTCCCAATTCAACAGAATATAACTGAACTAAATCGATTTATGTATAATTCATTATTTCAACCTTTAACGCTATATCCGAGCGGTTTGTTTTCACCATAAAGTTATAGCTGTTTAGGCCAATAATTAAAGAGGACCTTGATAGAGAATGACAAGAGAGGATGATCACCCTATTGTCTATCTTCCAGCTGTTTTCAATGCCCTGAAGTTTTATTCACACCCAAATATTAGAATCTTATCTGAGAGAGCGTACTCAAATGATGAATCATGCTAATTTCTCAAGAAAAGTGTTACAGAATAATAAATGCCTTTCTGGTCAAAGCACTGATGCTCTGGAAATAATCTTTATCCAAATGAGGTACAGGAATTGTTAGGACTATTAAAAGTTTGTATATGATATCTGCCAGGTTCGACTGAGCTTCACTTAAAATCTACCATATTAGGGCCAAGTGTAATGACTCAAATTAGTGAACTTAAAAATTGTTTTAAAATGTTTCCTGGAGACATTTCAAATATTGCTCTCTGATTTATCACTGTTACTTTTGCTGAATTCAATTTGATGCCAAGATTTATTCAGATTAATCAAATGCCATAAACTCTGATACCTAATGTTCCTTAACACCTTAAGAACTTTTAAACAGATCAAATGTTGAAGATACGCTTTTAGTGAAACTGTACCTAAGCACATGAATTCTATTGAATATAGCTTTTTAGAAGACTAACAAAGAAAGAAGACTTAGGAAATTCGGAAACATTTTTTAAACCTTCTAGAGGGAATTAAACTACTGAAAAATAATTTCAATTGGTGAATCTAATGGCATTAATCAGAAGATAAGAAAAAAGTAACCATAAAACTTTATGGGGGTAATATTTGCTATGAGGATCAGGAAAAACAACTAATGGATATTAGGCTTAATATCTGGGTGATGAAATAAAGTGTACAACCAATCCCATGGCATAAGCTTACCTCTGTAACAAACCTACACTTGTACCCCTGAACTTAAAAGTTAAAATTTAAATAAATAACGTTGTGCTATTAATTTCAACCAGAGCCTTTCCAAGGTGCAGGGAACTTTTGAGAATTTTATTTCTTGCAAAAGGAAACTTGATTCCTTGCTTAGGGCCTTCCTAGGAAAACCTCTATTCTTTGGAGAAGCATCATACTCCTACAATATTTAAGGACCATCATATTTGTCAGACTTTTTTTCTGTTTTACTGTGAGCAGTTTACAGAACATAAAGAAAAATCAAATCCGAAGGTGCACTACACGTGTTTTATCAAAAGGAACATTTTTGTGTACTTTTAAGAAAATACGACAAATTGAGTTTTCTGACCTATTACCAAGTTAGACATCTTGAGTGAATTGAATCTGTTGTAATCCTGTTTGGTTTTCATCCCATGGCTCTGGAAAACTGACATTTATCTCCAATTTTTCAACTCTGCTTCTTTCCAGTACCTCATCTATACGACTATGATAGTACTTTTCATCTGCTTCTACCACTACACTATGGCTGCATTACTTTTAACACAGTGTCCCACATGTTACCCATTTCTACCTTATATAAAGAGTAGAAATTGAATTGTAATTGAGTATCCAGTTGCCTCATATTCAGGTCTTCAACTGAAATAACTCCAGCTATCTCAAAACTTCAACCCTCTCTGGAAGTATTGGACCAAATTATCCCAGATTATAGCACTCTCAGGCTAAAATTACTAATGCTTCTATAGTTTCAGAGACTGTATCAGGTTATTCAACACAACATTCCATGCACCATTCCAGCCTCATATAATCAGAGGACACTTAGACGACTTTAATAGCCTTCAAAAGACACCCTCCTCTTTTACTTATATATATATTTATTTATCTATTTATTTAATGGAGACAAGGTCTCACTCTGTCACCCAGACTGGAGCGCAGTGGCATAATCACGGTCCACCGCAGCCTGCACCTGCCGGGCTCCGATCCTTCCACCGCAGCCTCCTGAGTGGCTGGGACCACAGGCGCCGCCACCACGTCTGCCTGGTTTTTGTATTTTTGTGGAGATGGGGTTTCACATGTTGCCCAGGCTGATCTGAGACTCCTGGGCTCAAGAGATCCACCTGCCCCGGCCTCCCAAAGTGCTGGGATTACATGAACGAGCCATTGTGCCCAGCCGGTCCCGCCCGGTTTTTAACCTTCGTACTGTTTATATAATCATCCTTCACAAAATAGAACACTTCATTACTCGATGGTTCTCATTATTCTAATATGAAGAACTATATTAAGAAAATAAATTCCTGGCCGGGCGCGGTGGCTCACACTTGTAATCCCAGCACTTTGGGAGGCCGAGGCGGGCGGATCACGAGGTCAGGAGATCGAGACCACGGTGAAACCCCGTCTCTACTAAAAATACAGAAAATTAGCCGGCGTGGTGGCGGCGCCTGTAGTCCCAGCTACTCGGGAGGCTGAGGCAGGAGAATGGCGGGAACCCGGGAGGCAGAGCATGCAGTGAGCCGAGATCGTGCCACTGCACTCCAGCCTGGGCGACAGAGCCAGACTCCAGCTCAGACAAAAAAATAAATCAATAAATTTCCAATATTTCCTAGCATATCCAATTTAATTCTATACATCACATAAAAATAAAAGCCATCTTACTGTGTTAGTTTCTTACTGCTGTTACAGTAAATTAACATAAACTCAGAGGCTTAAAACAACACATTTTTTTTCTTTATACTTCTGGGGGTCAGAAGTCCAAAATGGGTCTTAGTGTGCTAAAATCAAGGTATCATCAAGTGTATATTTTGTCTAGAGATTCCAGGAGAGAATTCACCAGGTTTGAGGGGTCACATGTATCCCTGAGCTCTTGGCCTCTGCACATCTTGGACACAGCACATCACTTCAGCCTCGGCTCCAGTTTCCCCAAGCTCTTCTGCTCACTCTGGTCTCTCCGCCTTCCTGTCTGAAGGTTCTTTGTGACTACAGTGGGCCCACCTAGATAATTCAGGATAATCGCTCCAGTTTAAGGTGAGGTGATTAGCAATCTTAATTCCACCTCTAACCATAATGCTTCCATGCTGCCTAACAACACATTCAAAAGGTCATCCTGCTAAGGGTCATTATTCTACCTACACACTAAGTGACTGAGAAAAAGTAAAGTTATCTATCATGCCTTACCTATGGCGAGGAAATAATAACTTATAATGATTTATCTACGAAAACCTGTTTTTAAAAGCTTTGGTCCTAGTCTATTGATTAAAGTTTTGGTATATTCCAGATAAATTTCATGTCCTTGATGCTAACACATTGTGCACAGTAGATGGCCTTTTTAAAATAGTACTGCATAAAGGAATATTTAAGGTTGTCTGGACAATAGAAAAGGAACTTTAGTTGCTATGCCACAAAAGGCCGGATTTCTGCACATTACACCTCCTACCAGTGCACACATGTGCCAAACTCCTTCCTGAAAGCCTGGTTTATGTTTCCTATGTGCTTAGCAATAGTTTTACTCTCACGACTGTTTATATTAAGTCCTATTTTTTAAAGCATATCCTCATTTGTTTGTTTTCCTGAGCCTCTGAACTGGATTTCATCTGGTATGTATTGCACAGGTTTGCACACTTGATTGTACGCTAACTAAAAGCATCCTCTTGTGTTCTGGACACGGTTATTTTTCTCCATGGTAAGGTGATAAGTGACTTCTCTGAGGACTTGCCACCTTAGAATGCAGTGGTGACATCACCTGCTCAGGCTCTGTCTGCAATGTGGAATTTAGTATTTTCCAACTTCTGGTCTAACTTGAACTTCATAATTAAGCAGAGCCGCCTTTTGAGGGAACAGTAGGGTGTCTGCCCCTAAACGTCTGTGTAAATGCAGAGACACATTTGGGAACATAACTGACTTTTACGTACAGAAGCCAGATGCATTTCATGACCATGCATGCTTAGGGAAGCAAGTTCATCTCATCTATCACAATAAGCATCTGTGCCACTAAATTCCACTGCAGGATACTTTTCACACTTAGACAACAAAACATTTAAGGAAATAAAAGCTCTTTCCAATAAAAATGTGCATCAAATACTGTGTGTATGTTTAAAAAAAAACCTTCCTCTATAAGATAAGGCCACAGGAACTACTAAAAAAGCATTCTTGAAATACATTTTCTGATAGGAATCTAGGCCCTTGCCTTATATAAGATTTAAGGAAAGTGATGTGTGTGTCTTTATACTTGAAAGGCTGTTTTCAACAGCAAAGGGTATGCTTTGAGGTATCAATATAGTTTTGAGAATGCAAAAGTTTAAAAGAAATGGAATGCATATTCTCCAGGTATGAATATGCAATTGTCATTATTTTCCTACCATCTACTAGATTAGAAACAGAAGAAAAATTATGGAAATGTCTGTTTTCCCTCAATAGGAGTACCTATTTATTAAAGTTAATTAATTACTATTCTTTAAACATTTTCAAAATAGACTCATAAGTGACAACTTTCAGAGAAAACAAGGGTTTTTGGATGTAAATATTTACTTATAACATGGATAAAATAATTTTGTTAAATATTAACTCCATATTCATAATGTTCTCTATTGTTTTTGCATTTTGTTTAACAATAGAGAATCTAAGACATTTAGTGTTCATGAGTTTCATACAGTTTCCTGTCAATGTACTTTGTCTTTTTTTTATTGGACTACTAATCATTTATTTATGATTTGTTGGAACTACTCATATTTTAAATATGTCAAGTGAACTGCAAGCACTTGTTGCTGATTTGATATTTGCTTTTTACACATATTCATTGTATCCTCTGAAAAAGAAAAGTTTTATATTTTAACAAATTCCAATCCATAAATTTTTTTTTAAATTTTCTGTTATTGGTTAGGGCTATGTTTGGATATTTAATTTTAACCGTAATGTTGCAAGTGATATTTGTCTATGGTATTTTTTCTTTATATTTTGGAAAAGTGTATTTGACATCCACTATGGAATTAATATTTATTAATGACATATTATACCTTTGTGCAACTATAAAATACATATAGCCAATTATCTGAACACCATTTTATGAACTGTTTATCACTTATCCACTGATTTGAAACACTATCTTTATCATATATTGGATTTTAGGTTTATCGAGATTATGTAACATGAAATTATTTAATTATGAAATTATGTGAATTCAAGCATGACAGTCAGCTCTTCTTCCCCACCACTACCCTGTAAAAGGATGGATGGAATAATTGCTTCCCTATGGCTTAAGTGTATGAGAGGTATACAACATGGTCTTGATGAAGTGGGAACTACACAGAAACTGTTTTTGGTCCTGAAATGTACTCCAGCTTTACCAATTTGTTCTACACATATACCATTGAGGGTAGAAGCTGAATTTTGCTAATGATTATATTTACACTACTTAACATTGTGCCAGATACTGAGTAGATGCTTAGAAACATGTTTAATGACTTGTTTTATTGATAGAGACCTGATTATCTGCTGTAGTGGTGCTATCTCATTCAGAATCATTTTGACCAGCCTTTCTCCATCATGAATAAAACACTTATTTACACACTTGTGTACATGCACATGTGCATAGAAACACACACACCCTTTGCAGAGACAAACTGCATCGAAAGCATGTACAAACATTATAGTATTTTTGTTGATTCTGACCTGATTCTGATTCTATTGTATACATTTTCATTCTGATCACAATAACAATAAAAATAGAAAACTATAAGTTGTGAAGCTGGAAGATGCAGAACATGAAAGATCGAATTACCAATTTTTTTTTCTATTTTCTTTAGTTGGCTGCTGATAAAATCAGAAAAGAAATGGACACAAAAATGAAAGTATGCAATGTGTGTGCGTGTGTGTGTGTGTGTATCACATGCACTCGTTTCCATGATGTACATATGGAATTTCATAACCAGCCAAACTAAGCTTCATAAGTGAATGAGAAATAAAATCCTTTACAGACAAGCAGATGCTGACAGATTTAGTCACCATCAGACCTGCCTTCCAAGAGCTCCTAAAGGAAGCACTAAACATGGAAAGGAAAAACCAGTACCAGCCTCTGCAAAAACACACCAAAATATATAAACCAATGAAACTAGGAAGAAACTGCTTCAACTAATGTGCAGAATAACCAGCTAACATCATGATGACAGGACCAAATTCACACATAACAATATTAACGGTAAATATAAATGAGCTAAATGCCCCAATTAAAAGACATACACTGGCAAATTGGATAAAGAGTCAATACCCACAGGTGTGCTGTATTCAGGAGACACATCTCACTTGCAAGGTCACACATAGGCTCAAAATAAAGGGATGGAGGAATATTTACCAAGCAAATGGAAAGAAAGAAAAAAAAAGCAGGAGTTGCAATCCTAGTCTCTAATAAAACAGACTTTAAACCAACAAGGATAAAAAAGGACAAAGAAGGGCATTACATAGTAGTAAAGGGATCAATGCAACAAGAAGAGCTAAGTATCCTAAATATATATATATGCCAAATACAGGAGCACCAGGATTCATAAAACGAGTTCCTAGAGACCTACAAGGAGACTTAGACTCCCACACAATAATAGTGGGAAACTTTAACAACCCACTATCAATATTAGACAGATCAACAAGAAAGGAAATTAACAAGGATATTCAGACTTGAACTCAGCTCTGGTCCAAGTGGACCTAATAGATACCTACAGAACTCTCCACCCCAAATCAACAGAATATACATTCTTCTCAGCACCACATAGCACTTATTCTAAAATCAACCACATAATTGGAAGTAAAACACTCCTCAGCAAATGCAAAAGAATGAAAATCATAACAAACAATCTCTCACACCACAGTGTAATCAAATTAGAACTCAGAATTAAGAAGCTCACTCAAAACTGCACAACTACATGGAAACTGAACAACCTGCTTATGAATGACTACTGGGTAAATAGCAAAATTAAGGCAGAAATAAATAAGTTCTTTGAAACCAATGAGAACAAAGACACAACATATCAGAATTTCTGGGATACAGTTAAAACAGTGTTTAGAGGGAAATTTACAGCATTAAATGTCCACATTAGAAAGTGGGAAAGATCTAAAATAGACACCCTAACATCACAATCAAAAGAAGCAATGGAAAACACATTAAAAACCTAGTATAAAACAAGAAATAACTAAGATCACAGCAGAACCGAATGGGAGAGAAACACAAAAAAACCTTCAAAAAAAAATCAATGAATCTAGGAGTGGGTTTTTTGAAAAGATTAACAAAATAGATAGACCGGTAGCCAGACTAACAAGGAAGAAAAGAGAGAAAGATCAAATAGACACATTAAAAAACGATAAAGGGGATATCACCACTGATCCCACAGAAATACAAACTATTATTAGAGAATACTGTAAACACCTCTACACAAATAAACTAGAAAATCTAGAAGAAATGGATAAAGTCCTGGACACATACACCCTCCCAAGACTAAAGCAGGAAGAAGTCAAATCCCTGAATAGACCAATAACAAGTTCTGAAATTGACTCAGTAATTACTAGCCTACCAACCAAAAAAAGCCCAGGACCAGATGTCTTCACAGCCGAGTTCTACCAGAGGTACAAAGAGGAGCTGGTACCATTCCTTCTGAAACTATTCTGAACAATAGAAAAAGAAAGACTCCTCCTTAAATCATTTTATGAGGCCAGCATCACTCTGATTCCAAAACCTGGCGGAGACCCAATAGAAAAAGAAAATTTCAGGCCAATATCACTGATGAACATCGATGCGAAAATCCTGAATAAAATACTGGCAAGAGAATCCAGCAGCACATCAAAAACTTATCCACCACGATCAAGTTGGCTTCATGCCTGGCATGAAAGGCTGGTTCAACATATGCAAATCAATAAACATAATCCATCACATAAACAGAACCAATGACAAAAACCACATGATTATCTCAATAGATGCAGAAAAGGCCTTCAATAAAATTCAACACCCCTCATACTAAAAACTCTCAATAAACTAGGTATTGATGGAACATATCTCACAAAAATAAGAGCTATTTATGACAAATGCATAGCTAATATCATGCTAAATGGCCAAAAGCTGGAAGCATTACCTTTGAAAACTGGCCCAAGAGTAGGATGCCCTCTCTCCCCACTCTTATCAACATAGTATTGGAAGTTCTGGCCAGGGCAATCGAGTAAGAGAAAGAAATAAAAGCATGCAAATAGGAAGAGAGGAAATCAAATTGTCTCTGTCTGCAGATGACATGATTGTATATTTACAAAACGCCACCACCTCAGCCCAAAAATTCCTTAACCTGATAAGCAACTTTGGCAAAGTCTCAGGATATAAAATTAATGTGCAAAAATCACAATCATTCTTATATACCAATAACAGACAAGCAGAGAGCCAAATCATTAGTAAACTCCCATTCACAATTGCTATAAAGAAAACAAAATACCTAGGAATACAACCTACAAGGGATGTGAAGGACCTCTTCAAAGAAAACTACAAACCAGAGCTCAAGGAAATGACAGGACACAAACATATAGAGAAACACTCCATCCTCATGGATAGGAAGACTCAATATCATGAAAATGGCCATATTGCCCAAAGTAATTTATAGATTCAATGCTATTCCCATCAAGCTACCATTGACTTTCTTCACAGAACTAGAAAAAAACTATGTTAAATTTCATATGGAAGCAAAAAAGAGCCTGTGGAGCCAAGGCTAACCTAAGCAAAAAGAACAAAGCTGGAGGCATGACGCTGCCTGACTTCAAACTATATTACAAAGCTAAAGTAACCAAAACAGCATGGTGCTAATACCAAAACAGATATATAGACCAATGAAACAGAATAGAGGCCTCAGAAATAACACCACACATCTACAACAATCTGATCTTCAACAAACCTGACAAAAGCAAGCAATGGGGAAAGGATTCCCTATGTAATTAATGGCGCTGGGAAAACTGGGTAGCCATATGCAGAAAAGAGAAACTAGACCCCTTCATTATACCTTATAAAAGAATTAACTCAAGGTGGATTAAAAACATAAATGTAAAACCTAAAACTATAAAAACCCTAGAAGAAAACCTAGGCAATATGATTCAGGACATAGGTGTGGGCAAAGACTTCATGACTAAATCACCAACAGCACTTGAAACAACAGCCAAAATTGACAGATGGAATCTAATCAAACTAAAGAGCTTCTGCTCAGTAAAATAAACTATCACAAGAGTGAACAGGCAACCTACAAAATATGAGAAAATTTTTGCAATCTATCCATCTGACAAAGGTCTAATATCCAGAATCTAGAAGGAACTTAAACAAATTTACAAGAAAAAAAAAACAAACAACCCCATCAAAAAGTGGGCAAAGGATATGAACAGACACTCCTCAAAAGAAGATATGTATATGGCCAATAAACATATGAAAAAAGCTCATTATCACTGTTCATTAGAGAAATGCAAATCAAAACCACAATGACATACCATCTCACACCAGTTAGAATGGTGATCATTAAAAATTCTGGAAACAGCAGATGCTGGAGAAGATGCAGAGAAATAGGAACACTTTTACACTGTTGGTGGGCTTGTAAAATAGTTCAACCATTGTGGAATACAATGTGGTGATTCCTCAAGGATATAAAACCAGAAATACCATTTGACCCAGCAATCCCATTACTGGGTATATACCAAAGGATTATACATCATTCTACTCTAAAGACACATGTACATATATGTTTATCATGGGACTATTTACAATAGCAAAGACTTGGAACCAACATAATGCCCATCAATGATAGACTGGATGAAGAAAATGTGGCACATATTCACCATGGAATACTACACAGCCATAAAAAAGGATGAGTTCACGTCCTTTGCGGGGATATGGATGAAGCTGGAAACCATCATCCTCAGCAAACTAACACAGGAACGGAAAACCAAACACTGCATGTTCTCACTCATAAGTGGGTGCTGAACAATGAGAACATGTTGACACAGGGAGAGGAACATCACACACTGGGGTCTGTAGGTGGGTGTGGGGAAAGGGGAGGGAGAGCATTAGGACAAATAGCTAATGCATGTGGAGCTTAAAACCTAGATGACGGGTTGATGGGTGCAGCAAATTACCATGGCACAAGTATACCTATGTAACAAACCTGCATGTTCAGCACATGTATCCCAGAACTTAAAGTAAAATTTTAAAAAATGAAAGTATGCAATATGTGTATGTGTGTGTATACATACATATAAAACAAGCACTCATTTTCATTTTGTACATATATGCACATTATGAGTGTGAATATATGTTAAATAATATCCTATCAGTTTTGTATTTGTAACACATATATGTACATGCATATACAACAAATAGAGGTGTTTTGCATAATAATTTCATTTATATTCATTTCATCAGCTAAGAACTAAAAAGAATTTAAATCAAAATCAATTATTCATTTACAGGTGTTTTTAACCATCATCTCCCCCTTTATCTTCAGTTTTATGCCTCCTTGTATTGCCATTTTGTGACTTTTTTGCCATAAATTATACATATTTGGAACAGTCACTTTAAGAAATTCAATCTTTGGATAAGATCTCTAAGATTGATTTAGTATGAATACGTGTGTGGGCACACACTTGACAAAGAAAGGTCAGTTATAAATATATGTGTACACTTATCAAAATAATTCACATAAAATCTCTGAATAAAATTATCTGTATGCTTTTTCTGTCAATAAAAGCAATATAGTATAATTCTTGGTAGTAAACCTGTTTGTTTTCATTCTGTTGCCTACCATGTGAGCTGCCATGTTGGTATAAAACATCGATCATTTGATATTTTACTACAGCAAATAATAGTGATCCCCACGAAATAATAAATAAATCAGTGAGTTTCACGGAAATAAGTTTTTGGATGGATCAGATAATTTGAAGTTGTTAGTTTATTCTCCAGCAAGGTGAAAGAAAAAAGCTGTTAGTTTGTTCTCTATCAGGTGATCGAAGATGAAAACTAAAGTTCTCAAGGCCAGTGCATAATAATGGTGCCGTATTCTGTGCATCAATCACCATTACCAAATACCTATATTGCCAAATATTTCATGTACCGCTTTAGTGGTGATTAATCAATGTGCCATGGCACTGAAACTGAAACGAGACTTTGTAGTACAAGTGATATTCAAAGGGTTTTGAAAATTTATCAGCTCTATAGATATAGATGAAAATTTATCATCATCTATCTAGAAATCCTGTTTTTATAAATGTTACCTAGCCAAATATTGGTTTTATTTACTTAATATTTAGAAAACATGAGTTTAGTAAAAATTGTTCAGATTTTCTTAATGTAGTGTGTGAAATTACTATGTAATTATACAAGAAATATGCTACACAGCTGAATACACAAAGAGGTCAGCAGAGGGAGCAAAAGGTGCCTTTCCCCCATAATCCACAGCAACATCACCCGCTCTTCTCTCTACATCATCGATGTATGTTATCTAAAGTCCTGTGCAAATGCCACCTCAACACGAGTCCTCTAGCCTTGCCTTCTTATCAGAAGCAGCTCGAAAGCCCCGATAATTCTAGAACCACTGAAAAATACACACTTGTTGCAAGGATTGAAAAGCCTCATATTGCAAATTCAGAATTCACAGTACTGAAAAAATTCATAATTTTTTAAAGTTACAATACTGTGAACTATACAAAATGAATTATGCTGGGATCCGATGACTCTCTTCATTCCAGCCTATCTTATATTTTCTCATTCATTTCTCCACATAGTCACAACAACAGACTCACTATTACATTTCATTAATGGCTATTTTATAATAAATGATCTCAATAGCATTTCTGAAACCTCTGCTGTTCTGGTTTTACAGAACTCTTGAATTTTTGAATGAGTTAGTTTTTGATTGAAAAAGACCTGACTCTTATGCTTAGAAAAGCCATCATTTCTTTCTGTAAGCTTTCCGTCTTCTATAAGCTTTACATGTTCCATAAGCAAACATTCGCTGGTTTTGTGATCAAACTAGAGAGGCAAATTCAGTTAATAATAACAACGTCATTTATCATCCTCAAATCTAGTGTTATGGATAATACGATCTCCACAAGGAGACGGTTGCACGAGCGACAAGAGAAAGACAATCAACAGTCTTTTACTCATACCAAGATATGTCCACACACACTTGTTTCAACAGTCAAAGTAACGCCATATGTCCCCAGTGATGTGGGTGGGCAAAAGGAACAGTTGGCCTGCTAATGAGGGCCATATGTACACGCAGCCTATCGTACCATCCTTCTTACTTATGGTTGCTGAAAACTCAGTGGAAGAGCTTGCTCTGAGGAATGGCATGGCTGGAGGAGGAGAGGCTTCCTTAAGAGCAGGAAAGGACCATTTGTTGTACAACTACTGTATCTCTGAAACTGGGAGCTAAAGATATGCATGTACGTTACTCATTCTTATTAAGAGTTACTTACGCATCCGTAGAGTTCTTTACTCCAGTTTCACCTTCTTTCACTAAATTCTTTTGCATTTATGTGCAAAGGGATTTTGGGCCCTTTTCAAAAATTACTTTTCCTAATCAATCTTGTTAATTTGATGTTCATTTACATCGGCTTCTCTTTATTTTTAGCTTGATTTCCAGAAAAATTATACTTTCTTTGACATTGTTAAATGTTACAATATTAAAAGAAATGAAAAAGACTTAAAAACTTAGAATATTTGAATGAGGGTTTCTGGAAGGCAGAGAGAACAATAAGGCAAAAGTACTTACTGCACTACTGTTCCAAAGTAAAAGAAAAACAAAGATTTTAAAAATGATTATAGCAGCTTTGTATCTCAACCAGGGTTTCCTTTGAAATTTCTACAACTGCAAACACTATTCAGCAATTTGCACTGATTATAAAATTTATTGTTTTAAGGTCAATTGTGATACTATGATCAGATAATATAATTTACTTTACTCTTAATGGCTTCATTTTGACAACTGAGGGAGCTTTCAGGAAGGACAACGCTTCCTGCACAACAACCAGTAAAGCAGGTCACATCCATTTTCAATCTAATTTTAAGAAAAATGAAGGACAAACTACTTGTGAGGCAGCAAGAATTCATTTGCATTAAATTAATTTGAACAGGGCATTTCAAGTTCTCTCTGGCAACAATGGAATAAAGGGGAAAATGAATCTATCTTATGCAATGATCCTCTTCTAGGTTACAGAAAGATTTGAAAGGCTGACATGACCATTGCTAAATTTCTTCTAGAAGTCTATGATTAGTGTCATAGATATAACTCATGAGATAAAATATTCACAAAGAATGTCTGTGAACTGCATCAATTGTGATGGAACTACTGTCTAACATCCCTTTGAAAAGTTATATTCTGCAAAGGTTAAAAAACACCAACCTTTCGATGCTTTCTTATATGGATGAGCTTTTGTCAACAAGAACTAAGCTTCACAATTAAGCACTATGGAAGATAATGTTCTAGGTTAATTTAAACCTAACTAATCCAGGACTTGGCCTTGATAAATAATGGGTTTAATTAATATTTTTGACCCTAGCAGTGCAAATACTTTTACTTATATTTTACTAAAGCTAGTTTTGACAAATCTAAGGGTATTTAATTTATCAGTATCTGTTGTCAGATGAAAACTTCCCCATCAATACCTTCTAATGGTTCAAAAATAAACTGTTACCCCCACAGATACATTGTTTTTCCATGCGTAAGCAAGTACATTAATTTCAGGGTCTCAAGGCATAAAAGTGATATTACCACTTGTGATAGGCTGCATAATAGTCCCAAAAGATGTTCTTCACCTAATCTCCCGGCCCTGGGAATGTGCTGCCTTACACAGCCAAAGGACTTGTAGATACGATTCATTTAAGGATCTGGAGACAAGGTGATTATCCCAGATCATCCACGTGAGTCCAAAGTAATCACAGGAGTCCTTAGATGAAGTGGAGAGAAGGACTCAAAGTTAAAGGAGGAGACAGCGCGGAGACAGAAACAGAAATAAAAGCAACGCACCTTGAAAATGGAGGAATGGGGAAAAGACAATGAAGACAGGTGCCACCAGAAGCAGAAAATGCAAGAGAATGGATTCTCCCCTCAGCACCTCCAGAAGGAACCCACACTGCAGACACATTGACTTAGCCATATTAAAGTGATTTTGGACTTCTGACCTTTGAAACTGCAAGACAATAAATATGTGTTAAGTTATGTAAATGTGTCGTAATTTGTTATAGCAGCAGTAATACAACTAATACACCACTACAATAAGCAAAGGAAATAAAGTGCAATAGTGACAAACTTAAGGGTTTCCAGGAAAGAGAAACGAAGTGGTAAACTCAATCACAGGATTATATTAGTAACTGTAGTATATGTTACTTGCTTACCCTTTCAATCACATTATTGCTGTAATTATCATTATCATCCAATCAATATGATTACACCAGTATGTATAACTTAGACATGAAAATTTTTTTCTATTTCACTCTTCCCATAATTCCATGCAGCTACCCCTAAGCAACTATGTATCTGATGAAGCTAATATTTTCAGGGAAAATCTTCCATGTTAAGCAGAAAATTTACATCTAAAATTAAATTCTTTTAAGCCAGTCTGGGGACAATACCTAGAAAATTCAAACATTACTTCTCAAGAATACCACTAGCAGTGAATTTGTGACGCTATCTTCCACCAACTGAATCAAAATTAATTTTAAATATTTTCAAAGCAATATTTTAAAAAATCGTGTACACATTTTTTCCTCTTGGTAAAAATAAACCACTTCTCAACCATCCATTATATTTATGTTAGTTACATGAAGTCCATACATGAATTATCATACCACAAATAGAAAACTATTTAAATAGAAAAATCTCACTTGGTGCTGACAGAATGACAGCATAAAACTGTTAAGCATGAGGAGAAAGTTGTTTGCAGTGTAAATATTTCCCTTTTCCTATCAAAGTGTGTCCTGTGATCTAGCGCTCTTCTCTCCACATGCTTAAGTACAGCAAAAGTTATAAAAACACTCATTCTAGTTTTCTATACTTTAATGGTTGTAGAACATCAGAAGAGAATTGGGAGATGGGAATGTTTTGTGCTTGACATTGCATTTGAGGGGAAAATAAAAACTTGGACATAATATGTGGGATGTCTCCACAGTAATACATGGAAGGGCAAGAAAAAAATGCTATCAAATTTCTACCATGCGCTGAGCCCCTTATATCAACAAATATCCAGCCTTTCTAATGTACTAACAACCACTCTTCATAGCAAGTATTCTATTCCCAGCTTGTAGGTAAGAAACAAAGCTTCAGAAAGGGATCTTCACCAATTTCACACAGTCAATAAAAGGCAGAACTAGGGCAAATATCAATAATAAAAATAGCAATCTAATCCTAATTGGACCTGGCACTGTTCTAAGAAGAAAATCATTAACAAAGGATTTTGAGTTACCACACTCTTAGTCTCCCCGTTTTACAAAAGAAGCAACTGGGGTAAAGTGAAGCTATGCCGTTTCTTTTCAAGCTCATATACCTAACAAGATACCACTTTAATCATGGGTCTCTGATAGATCGTGTACCTCATTTCTAGCGTTTGCTGAGATTTTTCTTATTAACCCTAAGCAAGTATTTGATCCCTGGTAAGTATGCTGTAATTTTTTCACCGCTCATTCTTATCACGGTTCTTCAAGAAAAGTACAGTTCAACACATTTGTCCTATTTGGTTACAAATTTTGAAATTCAAAATATGTATCACACTAAGCTGTTAGCTCCATTTGGAATTTTAAAAAACTAAATTTTTCACTCAGTTAAAAAAAATTGCATTGTTTACTCCCATATCTACAATATAGCTTATAAGTGTATATTTGTATTGAAAACATAATTTTCTACAACTTTTATAATATTTAAATATTATTTAAGGTTTTAATAATATTTAAATATTTAAATAATACATTTAAAAACATAGTTCAACAAGTCCGAATAATCCATCACTTACTTATGACAGAATATTTGTTCAGTATCTTCTGTTTGTTCACTCTTGTGTAATATATCCTATTTTAAGAATCAAAAACTTCTCTTAATGTCAACACTACAGCCTCTTCACAATTCCTACTTATTCCTAATTACCCTTCAGGAGCAAATAAAATGAATTTATCCCAAATTTCTTTGCTTTGAAACAACTTCAGTGAAAATGGTGGTTGTCAACCATATCTACCATTCATATATCCCATTGTTTTCTGCATTAAATTTCATCTAATACTCCTTATGCCATCAGTGTCACTACAAAGGGGGACAGGGGATGAATCTCATCATGAACAAAGGTATATACACTAGATCTTAGGATGTTCAATCATTTCCTTACTCTATTATGTCCCATCTGAACTACTCATATTAAAATGAGCAACTATATGAACATGGTACTTTTAAGAAAGGATGTTCAAAAATTAATTCATATCTTGTACAAATTGGTATCCAAGAAATCATGACCTAATAGGCATCACATATGTGAATGAAAAAATTCACTTTCAGCAATGAATGTTGATGACACTCCTTTAGCAAGAGTTGTACCGAGCTACCCACAACTCCTCAGCACTCACTATTCTCATACATGCGGTCGGACAATGTCCAAGGGTGCAGTGATTCTGTCCAGAGGCTTTTCTGGGCCGTTAGAGCTGTCTCAGCCTGTGTACAGGGTTATACAGACACTCTAGGGCATTCATGACTCTGATCACTGGAGCAGCCCTGTACTAACTGCAAATTTATGGAGGAAACTTTCAAGTCCTCTTGCCCCCCAGTTGGGGTAACTCTGTTACCTATTTCATGTGGTCTCAGTTCTCCAACAAAAATGATCTCGGCCTGCTCATCTTACTTCCATTTCACTACATGGCATAACTAGAAGTTGACTAGGTATTCTGCTTTAATGTATATGCAAAGCCCTCTTGTTCAGGAATGTTTGTAGAATAATATTTCTAAATTAGGAATACAATTGGTCTTGTTCTTTCCTGAGGGATAAAATGTCATCTCTCTTCTTCTCTCCCTCTCTCCTTTCTTCCTAACTCAGCTAACCCTCTATCTGAAAGAATTACAAAGGAAGAAATCTAGGGCATTGTTTAGCATTCTCAGGAGGATTGGAAATGTTGGAATGACAGCGAGTATCACACATACACTGCTTGAAGTATTTTGTAGGATCCAAGGGAAGAGAAAATTTTGACATTCCAGAAAATTTAAGTCATCCTTTTAATATCAGGACCAGAAAGAAACAGGTCACACGGGCAAGAGCCATAAAACTAATTATCTTGACTCTTTCCAGAATACCTGAGCTATAAATGTACAGGGAATCCTGTAATCAGATGCAAAGTTGTGTATAATATACTTAGTTCCCAAATGTAACTAGGAATTTTATGTATATAATGTGAAAAATCGTTCCAAAGTATTTGAGACTCCAAAAACTTTCCTAGCTAGCATTCAATATTCTTGCTTAACTTCTCCTTATACCCCTAACTGTATTGAGCATGCATAGACACACAAAAGCTAGGATCAACTATTACCGCTTAAGAAAGAAAAGGAGGAAAAAGGCTGTATTATAGGGATTTAGTTTTCTTCCTCAACTCTTGAAGAAGCCTATTTGTATCAGCCCGTGTCAGACAACAAAGTACTTATCAATAAAGTTTTATGAATGTGGTCACATATGAAATATAAGAGCATTCAGTTTCTACCTCTCCTTTTCTCATAAATCCTACATCAGATAGACATTAGCTATATCTGCCAATGTTTCCACGGAATCTTAAAGACTATTCACTGCAAAGCTGGCAGTGTAGCCTGAAAGCAAGTTATGTCTGCGTTGCAACTTCACACTAAGTGGTTTAAAAATACAACTAAATGTGGCCTGTCTTTATCTTGATTATAAGACATAAATTATCCCAAGAATATTCTTAGTAAAAATTGGGTCTCCCGGTCAAGCCACTTCTATTAAGAAGGACACAGGTCAGTTTTTAGGAGTTTAGGTGTTATTTGGAAGTTAGGAGCATCTAAATATGGAATATAACTCCATTAAATTATAGTATATTTTATATCAAAGAGAAACGACAAAAATAAGAAATGTTTTAAGTATTTTTTCGTATAGCGTGTTCATATATAATTACTTCAGTAGTCTCAATGTAGTCATGCAATTGTTTGGGTAAAGAACTAAACTTGAAGTTAAATAGCATAGGTCTGAATTCTTATGGTTTATAACATTCATATATTTTATATGTTCCAGAATAATATGTAATTTCTAAGTTTATAACATAATAATTACAGAAATCTAGGTAAAGTAATACTTCTGTGACACAGTCTCTTCATCTACAAAATGGAATATTGCTTTTCTCCTTAAATTTATATTAAAAATTGGAGAAGTAATATATGTGAAAGAACCTTACATTAAATATGCAAGTTTTATTTGTTGAATTCAAACAGTCATTAAAGAACAAAATAAAACATTACATTTGGATTAACAAAGTAGATACATATATCTCAATCTGAGAAACCTTTAAGCTCTCTTGACCATAAAATGACATTGGATCCTATAAGAGAGTTTGGTAAATATTTGAAAGATATTTCAATTTCACACCTAAATGTTGATTCTGACATTTATTTCCTAAACTTATCATTTGTATACTTACCTGCTATTAAATCCACAGGGGTCATGTCACTAACTGTATGCCCACCGATTTTATTGAGAGGTATTCAGCAAGGCCCACAAAGTAAGTATTGAATTTTTTTAAAAAACAGACCCAAAACACCTAAAAGCAAAACACTTAGTAAATTCTTATAATCATGAAGATCACAAATTAGTGCTATTAGTAAGAAAGAAACTTCTAAACCAAATAAAGTCCTAATACCTCCAACGAATTTTGTCTCTCTGATACACACACACACGATTAAAAAAAAAATGAAGGAAATGTAAAAAAATAAATAAATGAAGGAAGTTCTGTGGGAAATGTCCATAATTTCATGCCCAGAATTTCCCTATCAATCTCTTTCCCCAAAGTTCTTCCGAGAAAATAAAGTTGCCTTTCTCTCAACGTTAACTCATCACTTTTCTCATAGCATTTTCAAAAGAAATATTTCCTGTCAGCCGGCCACTTAAACTTTGTGCTGTTAAAGAAATCCAAAAAGGTATCAATTTTGCAACAAAGGATAAAGAGGAGACGAAGTGAACCAACATGGCTTTTAAGCTAAATTGCCGTCACCTGTCACAGGTTGTCTAGCGAGCCTCAAGTTCCCTCTAATAAGCTTATGGAGGGTGCGGAGCAAAGGCACCTCAAGGTGCTCTGCGGGTTTTCCCCTGGTAAATTAGGCTGAAAGGAAAAGAGTCCCACCCCCCACCCCCAAACTTGGAGACCAGGGCTGCCCTGCCGAATGCTGTGCCCAGACCTCCTACTTCCACGCCCTTCCAGTCCTTTCCTCGGCTTGGAAAATTGGGCATGAGGCAAGCAAAAGGAAGGACAGAAGGCCAAAACGGGCATCCGGGAAGCCAAATTTCTGTCTCAAAAGCTCGTCTAGAAACGCGTACATAGCGCGTGCCTTGCGGACATCTCCTAAAACCCCGTTCACTGAAGCTAATTCCTCCCGAACGCCCCCACGCCGGCTGAGGATCGCAACCGCCCATCCGCCCCTCCAGCCTGTGCAGCCGCCCCCAAAACCTCCCGTGAATCGGGAAATGTCAAGGCAGCAGCGCTTGGGGAGCCGAGCAGCCTCGCCAGTTCCAAGTCTCTGGTTCGAGACCCCTCGCTTCGCCTCTTTGGGGAACTCACCTGGAGTCAGGTTTAGATGGCAGCCTCCACCCAGGGGACCGGGAAGCGGCCCCGGGAAGCGCCGCCGCGTCCTGTGAATAACGAGCGCAGCGCAGCGGAGCAGCTCCCCCTGGACTGGCCGCTCCCCGATTCCTCCCGCTCTGTCCGGGAACCGTCCCTCCGTTCTTTCCTCTCCCTCCCCTGCCTGCAGCCGCCGCGCTCCCTCCTCCGCTGGCGGCTCAGGGCTGTGCTTCCGCCTCCCTCCTGCGGGCGCACGAGCTGCCCGCGCTGCTAATGAGCAGGCTCCAGGCTCCGCCCGGCCAGGGGTGCGCACACACCCCACGCCGGAGACGAGCTCCCGGGAGCGGAGCTATGGATACGCCTGGTGCGGCGGCTGGAGAAATGAACTGGAGGAGGCATCCAGCATCTCACACTTTCTGGCCACTCAGCTTAACTAAGCCATAACCCCAGACTTCTTCCTAAATCTCCAGTAATTTACAGGTGCTGAAAAGTCAATGAGGGGTTTGAGCACAATCTGTGTTAACAGTATTGCCAGTATAGAGATGCTAATCTGGCTAGATTCTAGGGATGAAATGTTCAAGGGACGGTATATGATTCTTTCTGGTGGTTATTTTGACATATTTTGGCTATACTTACAGATCTGTAAAATAAACCAGCAATCTTCTAATCATGACAACACAGATTCCTAATTGAAGGCAGCTGATACTTATTAAATACCAGGCTCTGTTTAATAGGCTCTTCTTTCCCAGCTGATCTTTACTACAATTCTGTGAGCACTACTAGCACCCCTATTCTATATTTTAAGAATTTGGGTTTAACTTTTAAAACAAGACGGTCTTAAAACAAGACTAAGGATCATGTCCAACCTTGCAGAGATTCTAAGTTTCTGAGCCTAAATAATAACTGAAATCTGTAGCTCCCACAACCCATAGCCTGTGTATAATGTGTTGCAGCATCTTGGATGGTACTGTGTAACTGAACCAACAAAGATAATAGGACCATCAGCAAATACACACCACGAGACTAATGAATACCTAGAATCCTAGTGAGACTTGTAAATAGTCAAGCACCCTAAGTAACAATAGTTCAAGTGCATGCTAAACATGGTGATTACTTATAAAAGAACAGCAACCAGTATGAGTGAAGACAGGCAAATAATGTTCAAAATGTTCAGAATCAATGTCCAGCCACTTATGAGTTGAATTCCCCACTCTAAAAAGGAGGCCAGATGTGATGTATTCTAAGAAGTCTACAATGGGCGTGGTCTTTTCGCAACCAAAAAGGGCTTTTTAAACACTTATTTCCCATTAAGAATATGCAATAGCTAATTAATATTAAATCTGAAAATCAGTGATAATTTATTTCAACTAACCTTACATGAAAAAATCATTACTCATTCAAGCTTTTAGAATTAGATTAAATAGCATTGAGTATCAAATTTACTTCAACCCATAGAAATAATAGACAGTTAATTAATAAAGTAAGTAATTTAATTAACTTTACTTTTGTGTCATGATGTATTTTTCCTTAGGAAAAGGATAAGACATTTTTTCCATGGTATAAAATACTAGAATATGACTTTTATATTTTTCTTCATGAAGATTAAAGACTTAATAAAATAAGTACAGACATATTGTCAACAAATCTATCCAGATCATTCATTCTCCACTCAAGAAATTATGCTAGGCAAGCTTTATTTCTCCATATGTACAAGGCAATTCAGAGGTCAAAAATTTGAAAACACTTCAATGAACATCAACCATTAATTAACTAAGAGTAGATTTTATTTATAAACAACTTTAAAAGACTATAAAAAAGGTATAACAAACTTCTACTTTATCAGTACTGCTACTCCTGTTGAACACAAAGATATATAATTATAGTTTTCTCCCTATTTAAAATATTTATTGATTCTGGCATAATAATGTCATACTCATCCCTCAATAATCAGTGTACATGGAACCAGAAATCTTTTCTTTCACCTAGTCAATTTAAGTATTTCTGTGTTTTGCATGTTAACACTCTATTTATTCTGTGTTTCTAGTGCTTATCCTCAAAATTTTTCTAGTTCCGTTCACATATGAATTCTACCAATCAGCACTATATATAAATAATGCAACGTATAAAATGTGTTAAATAAATGGATGTAAGATTTATGCTAAATTTTTCACATAGTAAGTACTTCAAAACCCTTATTATTTTTCCTTAAGCTTTTATGTGCATATATTTTATCTCTCCAACTAAAGAATAAACTTCTAAATAAGAAGAGTTTTGTCTATAAATTTTACGCATTTTAATACATTATTAATCTAAAACCTTGGACTAGAGTTTGGAATTCTTTTATGTATTCATTTATTGATTCAAAAAATAGGTGTCCATGCCATTTTTTCTAAACCTTGTGCAAGATGTAGGGTATACAATGATGTCCAGACTTTAGAGTCCTTGACCTCATGGCGTTTAAAGTGCAGTAATGTACAGTAATTTTAAAATCTATTTATTATTATTTAAAACAATCAATGAATACATTCTTGTCGAAAATAACTGAAAAGTCTGTCTGAATTCCCTGGCCAAGGCCAAAACATGAAAGCAAAAGAGCTGCCTGAAAACAGTGCAAGCCACTCTCCAGAGGGTTTCTCTGTTGAAACAGCACATCGCATTATGGAAATAATGAGAAAAATTAGTAACTGTGCAAACGACAACACATATGCATCTTTGTGGTTTCTGACCTTTTAGCATCGTCGAAGCAAGACCACAAACCTTTCAACACCAGGCGTGGTATTAATCTTGCACAGAATATAATGTTTTCACATATTTTATTCTGATTTCCTACAAAGTAATTTCAATTTCTAGCTAAAGCTAATGGATTTTTCTAGTGAAAACATTGTGTACCGAATGACTTTCCAGTGAGATCCGCGTACCATGCGCCATTTTCATGTTCGTGCTCATTTCTCTGAAGTCTGTTTGCCTTTAATTCACCATAATGAAATTCCTTGTGTACTTTTATTGGCAACCATTGCATAGTGACACTTGCATCCAAATGTAATTCCATTTGAGCTTGGCAGTGTTTGCTTTTTTATCAGAAGAGGAAAGTTAGAGGGAACAAGGGGCAAAGATGTGTGTAAGAATATCTGAGGGACCATCACAGCATCATCACAAATTCAAGATTTTTTTGAAACATTAGACAAGGGACTCACAGCCATGCCCTGGGATGGCTGAAACACTTCACAACCTGCTCATGTTTATGACCAAAATCATCACCTAAAATGAATTCAATGTGTCAATATCATAATATTGTTTGTGTATAAGTAATCATGAAGCAGTTAGGGAAGGGAGTATAATCTAGTAAGAAATTGGAACAAAAAGTGTTAGACAAAATTCAAGAAGATTTAAAAGAAGAAAATTAACCTGTCTGATCTGAACAGAATTGGAAAAGCACATCAATCATAGCTCTATACATTGACCATAGACTTAAAGCATAACATAAAAATAAAGAAGGCAGATAACTCAGGAAAACATTTCTATTAAATCTACTCCGTAAAGTTTTCCCATACTTTTATTTTACTAACAGGAGCATACATTTAAATCTGACAAAATCATATATATTTTGTTGATTCAATTTGTAGCAGATAGAGGAGCATGTCCCAGTGCTATGACAGTGAGTTGTCACTATAACATACCACTGCTTTACATCTTACCCACAGGCTAAAATGCTTACCCCTAGAGTCGTGACTTTGTATATGACAGGAGATTGCTACTAAAAGTAAATATATTTGGCTGAAGGGTAGATACAACTTTAGGCCATTATATCATTCACTAAAATTTAGCTGGCATTTACATATTTACCTGCTTAGTTCATATGACAAATATGTTTGAGAGACTGCCATATACAAAAAAAAAAGATGGAACCATCTTACAAATTTAGAGATTACTTAAAGAAATGGAACTGAAGGGTTAACTGTGATGGCAAGAATGAAGAGAGCAAAACCAGAGGGTACTTCAAGGAGAACAGGCATGAGAGAGGCATTATAATTTGGAGGGTGCTATGATTTGAACCTATGTGCCCATCCAAAGTTTGTATGTTGAAACTAAAATCCCAGGACAATGACATCAAGAGATGGGGCTTTTGGTTAAGTGATTAAATGAAGAAGGATCCACCCTCATGAATGAGATAAACGTCCTCGTAAGAGATGCTTTAGAGGAATGCCGGGCTCCTCAGTCTCTTCTGCCATGTCGTTACATTGTCCGTTTTTGCCCACTTTTGTCACGTGAAGACGAAGCAAGAAGGTGCCACCTCGGGACCAACTGCCAAATCTCCACTGCCTTGATTTCGGACTTCTCAGCCCCAGAACTGTGAGAAATACATTTCTGTTTTTTATGAATTACTCAATCTGTGGCATTTTGTTATAGCAGCATACAGACAAAAACAGGGTAAACAGCCTGGTGAGAGTGGATATTTTAGAAACTTGAGATGATTCAATGTCGCTGATTCTCCATTTTCTCATATGTAAAATGAAGGAAATAATGCTGATTACTTCATAGTTCATTGTACAAATTAAATTAACTATGTAAATAAAGCAATATAGTTCCTTTTATCTAGTATACATTGTTTAAGTGTTGTTGTCATTACATGAGGAAAACAAGAACTTCCCCAAACAGAAGGATGTGGGAACCAAAACTAAGATATAAGAAAGGACCAAAGTTCACTGTGACAATCTGGTCAAGCGCTGGTTAGGGAAGATAGCATAATGTTACGCATAGATATTATTATAGGATAATTTTCCTCCACCCCGAACTCCTCTAGCACTTTCCCTACGTCTTTCATTGCACTTCTTCATTTGTCTCTTTAATTACGGTTATTTATATAAATCTTTTAGCTTCCTACAAAAATAAGCTTGTAGTGGGACAGATTCTTGAGGATCTATGTCAAAGCAATTTTTCTATTTCCTACAGCAAGTAACCCAGTAGTAATCACACAGAATTTGTTAAAAGAATAAACATAGGAAGATTAATTTCCATTTTTTTCTTTGCTAATTTTTAATCAGAATTATACCATTGTTAGGGAGGGAGAAATTATAAATTGAGGACATGAGTATTAACATTTAAATCTGTTATTCTGCTTTATTTTAGAGCTTGCCATGTTTTGTGATTAAAAAAAGAAACAGGACATTCTATATAGCTGTTGCAAAACGTGTGGTCTGTTGGTGAACTAGCAGCACCAGCATTATCAAGATTTCCTTAGTTTGCAGGGCTACTGAGTCAGAATTCGCATTTTGACAAAACTCCAGGTGATTCATGCTCTGCATTTAAGTTGGAGAAGCACTGTTCTATAGTTCTCCTTATGTCCTAAATGCATTGTCAGTGAAAGAAAATACTATACGTATGATAATAATAACGGTAATATTAACAAAAATGTAACTATTAGTAATTTTCTATGCTCTCCCAGATACTAAGTCCTTTATTTAATACTTGTGATATTTCTGCGAAGTTGCAATTGATATCACCTACTAAACTGATACTCAGAAATCTGAAGTAATTCTCCAAGGTCACAAAGCTAGTGAATCACAAACCAGATTTTTAAACTCTTGCTGCTTCATTCCAAAGACTAAACCGTTTCTAACTCACGGTTAATACATTTGCTTCTGCCTTCCATTTCCTAAATATGGTTTCCTTTCTATTTCATTAGCTTTACTTATACATGACTGATTTTTAACCCTCTCTAACATTTGCAGAATATGGTGTACTATGGTTAATAAGGACAATACCAAGTAATATCATGTTGAGAAAGCGTGCAGAAGTAGCATCAAAAAACAGACTTTTTCCAAAATGTTTACTAAAAACTTTCAATAAAAACAAGATTTTCTACTTAGAATTTCTACCTTGCATAACTCAAATGGAGCATGATTATTAAAATGACAAAAAGATTCCGTAATTGCCTAAGAGCTAAGAATAAGAATTGCTATATAAAAAAGCATAAATATGCCATATGAATGACATGTATAAGAATCATGGGAGTGCTATTTGGTATTTAGTATTTAGTTCCATTCTGCAGCATGATCAAAAAGAAGCATCTGTATAGTTCACTGTGCATTATAGCACAATAAATCACCTCATTAGGCTCAGATATATGTAAAGATTTACAGTCTGGGAAAGTCCACTAGATATTCTTAATCACTTCTTAGACTGTACTGTCCCCCATATTTCTCTTTTTCTATAGAAAGGTTGCACATGGAAAGGCTTTATTTGAAATCCAGCAATGAATGGAATGTCTGTGAAGCAAGAAATAGATGGAAATTGACATTTTAAAAGAAAGTTTGGCTTCTGAAGAGATACAGCTGTGACCTTGGTCTTTTTGTTGGAGAGAAGTATTCCCTAGCCTTACTGTACTATTTTTCCCAAAGCACCCTCTCTATTGTTCTCCCTTCATCTCTGGCTCGTATCATATGGCCCCTCCCTCATTCTATCTGGTGAGTTCTGAGAAAAATGCTTAAATTCTGCAGAGAAGATTGAGAACAATGCTAAATATTCCTCAGAGAAGCAAAATATTATGTTAACAGTTTATATTTTCACATGAAATTGTCTATCTCTTCTCTCTGTCTCATGTGTGTATGTGTGTATGTGTGTATGTGTATATATATATATACATATAATATACAGTAGATATGTATATATAGAGTATAATATTCAGTATATATGTATATATAGTATAATATACCGTATATATGTATATATATACAGTGTGTGTGTGTATATATATATGTATATATATACTACCATTTACCTCCCAGGCTATACGTCCTGACATCTTAAAAGTAGAAAGCCCTCACAGGCCGCGGTTGCTCATGCCTGTAATCCCAGCACTTTGAGAGGCCGAGGCGTGCAGATCACCTGAGGTCAGGAGTTCAAGACCAGCCTGACCAATATGGTGAAACCCCATCTCTACTAAAAATACAAAAAATTAGCTGGGCGTTGTGTTGCGCACCTGTAATCCCAGCTACTCAGGAGGTGGAGGCAGGAGAATCACATGAACCCGGGAGTCGGAGGTTGTGTGAGCCGAGACCATGACATTGCACTGCAGCCTGGGCAATGAGAGCAAAACTCCATCTGAAAAATAAAGGTGGATAGGCCTTAAAAGACTTTTGAAAATGAGATTTGTCAAATATTTATTAGAGATGAAGAAAATAAGTGCGGACCCACACGTAACTTGTCTGAGGTCACAGAAGTAGGGACCCACACGTAACTTGTATGAGGTCACAGAGGTAGTCATGCTGCAGCAGCCTTATTGGTTTTCCTCTATGACATGCATTATTATTGTTTTTGATCATTTCAAGAGGTTTCTAGTCGATAGTGGGACAAAATTTCTAATTTGGGAACCTAATTTTCTCTGCAAATCTTCTTTACATCTCTAGCTTATTAATACACCTCAGAAGTGTTACAGGAATTAATTCGCAGGATTTTGAAGAATATTTTGAGGTATGCTGGGAAAAATCATGTCAAGTATCAATGATTAGAAACTAAACAATCAATATTAGATATTGTAAAATTATATTTAATCTTCCATATGGCATAAATAAGTTATTTTAATGTACAGTCGTTGTACTTTGTAAATTTGCATATAAAATATTTGAAAAAATAACTTTCAATATGTAAAATGTAAATATACAAAGGAAAGGATCGGAAAAAATAGATAAAAATAATCAGGCTAAGAAAACACTACAGTGTCACCCTCAGAAGACTATAGAAGGATTCTCACCCTCGAGAAACAGAGGAACTTGAACATGGAAATGACCCTCTGCTGGCCATACTGATTATGGTACATAATTTTAAAAGGCTTTTAGAGAGAAGGGAAATGTTTTATTATGCATTCAGCACAGTGTTATGGTGATGTTTCTTAACTATCAGCTATTTTTAAAATTCTTATAATCTTTCTATAGATGACAAAGTTACATAAATATGAAGGATAAGAAGGGCCCCTGCAAACCTGATAATACAATTCTCTTTTCAATGATAACGTATTTCTAAGCGCGCATCTCCTAATCATATTGATGTGCATTAAGTGTTCTTTTACCTACACCTGTCAAAGTGGCTAAAGTAATATTTCATGAGGAGATAATTTTTTCCTTTAGGTGATTTTTTCCGCATAATACTCTAACATTTCCAATTCCATCTTTCTCGAAAAAGTTTACATGATATACATATACAATTACTAAAATTTTGGCGGCATAAATAATTTAAATGGACTTTACTTCAAAGATAATATTTACTTTTAAAGTTGTAAACCTATGAATCATCAATTAATTAGAATTATCTTTTTCTTTATAAATAAAGTTTTTTGTCCCTACATATTTATGATTTGGAAATTTTCACATGGAAAATTTCATTTTCAGTTGTATGCCTTGTCTTTAGTATAAAATTCAGTATTTCAATTTCAATATAATTTTTTGATTGATTTTAATGCAGAGAACAGAAAGGAATATCTTCAAATATAAACTACACAGAATCATTCTGTGAAACATCTTTCTGATCTGTGCATTCAGCTAACAGAGTTAAACCGTACTTTTGATTGAGCAGTTCTGAACACTCTTTCTGTAGAAAATGCAACTGGACATTTGCAGCGCTAAGAGGGTAGTAGTGGAAAAAGGAATATATTCAAATATAAAGTAAACAGAAGCATTCTGTGAAATTTCTTTCTGTTCTCTGCAACTTCTTTCTGTTCTCTGCATTCAACTAACAGAGTTGAGCCTTACTTTTGAAGGAGCAGTTCCGAAACACTCTTTGTGTAGAAACTGAAATTGGACATTCGGAGAGCTAAGAGGATAAAAGTCGAAAAAGGAATATCTTCAGCTAAATACTACACAGAAGCATTCTGTGAAACTTATTTCTGATATGTGCATTCAACTAACAGAGTAAAACCATACTTCTGATTGAGCCATTATGAACACTCTTTCTGAAGAAAATGCAAGTGGACATTCGGAGCACTAAGAAGGTAATACAGGAAAAAGGAATATATACAAATATAAACTACACAGAAGAATTCTGTGAAACTTCTTTCTGTTCTGTGCATTCAACTAACAGAGTTGAACCTTACTTTTGATTGAGCCGTCCTGAAACATTCATTCTGTAGAAACTGCAATTGGACATTCTGAGCGCTAAGTGGCCTATATTGGGAAAAAGAATATCTTCAAATAAAAACTACTCAGAAGAATTCTGTGAAACTTATTTCTGATCTGTGCATTCAGCTAACAGAGTTAAACCATACTTTTGATTGAGCAGTTATTAAACACTGTTTCTGTAGGAAATGCAAGTGGACATTAGGAGCGCTAAGATTGTAATAGTGGAAAAAGGAATATCCCCAAATAAAAACTACACAGAAGCATTCTCTGAAACTCCTTACTGTTCTCTGCATTAAACTAACAGAGTTGAGCCTTACTTTTGAAGGAGCTGTTCTGAAACAATCTTTGTGTAGAAACTGCCAGTGGACATTCGGAACGCTAAGAGGGTAATAGTCGAAAAAGGAATATCTTCAACTAAATACTAAACAGAAGCATTCTGTGAAACTTCTTTCTTTTCTGTGCATTCAACTAAAAGAGTTGAACCTTACTTTTGATTGAGCCGTTCTGAAACACTCTTTCTGTAGAAAATGCAAGTGGTGATTCGGAGCGCTAAGAGGGTAATAGAGGAAAAAGGAATATCTTCAAATATAAACTACACAGAAGCATTCTGTAGAACTTCTTTCTGTTCCTTGCATTCAACTAACAATATTGAACCTTACTTTTGATTGACCAGTTCTGAAACTCTCTTTCTGTAGATACTGCAATTGGAAATTCTGAACGCTAAGAGTCCTATATTGGAAAAAGGAATATCTACAAATAAAAACTACACAGAAGAATTCTGTGAAACTTATTTCTGATCTGTGCATTCAACTAACAGAGTTAAACCATACTTTTGATTGAGCAGTTCTGAACACTCTTTCTGTAGAAAATGCAAGTGGACATTCGGAGCTATAAGAGGGTAATAGTGGAAAAAGTAATATCGTCAAATAAGAACTACAGACAAGCATTCTGTGAAACTACTTTCTGTTCTGTGCATTCAAATAACAGAGTTGAACCTTACTTTTGATAGAGCCATTCTGAAACACTCTTTCTGTAGAAAATTCAATTGGACAATCTGAGCGATAAGAGGCCTATATTGGGAAAAAGAATATCTTCAAATAAAAACTACACAGAAGCATTCTGTGACACTTTTTCTGATCTGTGCATTCAGCTAACAGAGTTAAATCATACATTTGATTGATCAGTTCTGAACACTCTTTCTGTAGAAAATACAACTGGACATTTGGAGTGCTAAGAGGGTAGTAGTGCAAAAAGGAATATATTCAAATATAAACTACACAGAAGCATTCTGTGAAACTTGTTTCTGTTCTGTGCATTCAACTAACATAGTTGAACCTTACTTTTGATTGAGCCTTTCTGAAACACTCTTTCTGTAGAAAATGCAATTGGACATTCTGAGCGCTAAGAGGCCTATATTGGTAAAAAGAATATCTTCATATAAACACTACACAGCAGCATTCTGTGAAACTTCTTTCTGATCTGTGCATTCAGCTAACAGAGTTAAACCATACTTTTGATTGAGCAGTTCTGAAACACTCTTTCTGTAGAAAATGCAACTGGACATTCAGAGCGCTAAGTGGGTAATAGTGGAAAATGGAATATCTTCAAATATAAACTACACAGAAGAATTCTGTGAAACTTATTTCTGATCTGTGCATTCACCTAACACAGTTAAACCATACTTTTGATAGAGCAGTTCTGAACACACTTTCTGTAGAAAATGCAAGTGGACTTTCGGAGATCTAAGAGGCCTATATTGGTAAAAAGAATATCTTCATATAAACACTACACAGCAGCATTCTGTGAAGCTTCTTTCTGATCTGTGCATTCAGCTAACAGAGTTAAACCATACTTTTGATTGAGCAGTTCTGAAACACTCTTTCTGTAGAAAATGCAACTGGACATTCAGAGCGCTAAGTGGGTAATAGTGGAAAATGGAATATATTCAAATATAAACTACACAGAAGCATTCTGTGAAACTACATTGTGTCCTGTGCATTCAACTAACAGAGTTGAAACTTAATTTTGATTGAGCAGTTCTGAAACACTCTTTCTGTAGAAAGTGTAATTGGATTTCTGAACGCTAAGAATCCTATATTGAGAAAAATAATATCTTCAAATAAAAACTACAGAGATGCATTCTCTGAAACTACTTTCTGATCTGTGCATTCAGCTAACAGAATTAAATGATACATTTGATTTAGCAGTTCTGAAACACTCTTTCTGTAGAAAATGCAAGTGGACATTCGGTGCGCTAAGTTGGTAATTGTGGAAAAAGTAATATCTTCAAATAAAAACTACACAGAGGCATTCTCTGAAACTTCTTTCTGTTCTCTGCATTCAACTAACAGAGTTGAGCCTTATTTTTGAAGGAGCAGCCCTGCAACACACTTTCTGTAGAAACTGCAAGTGGACATTCCGAGCGCTACTAGGGTAATAGTGGAAAAAGGAATACCTTCAAATAAATACTACACAGAAGCAATCTGTGAAACTACTTTCTGTTCTGTGAATTCAACTAAAAGTGTTGAACCCTACTTTTCATTTTGCCGTTCTGAAACACTCTTTCTGTAGAAACTGCAATTGGATATTCGGAGCGCTAAGAGGCCTATATTTGAAAAAGGACTATCTTCAAATAAAAACTACACAGAAGCATTCTGTGAAACTTCGTACTGATATGTGCATTCAGCTAACAGAGATAAACCATACTTTTGATTGAGCAGTTCTGAACACTCTTTTTGTAGAAAATGCAGGTGGACATTCGGAGCGCTAAGAGGGTAATACTGAAAAAAGGAATATATTCAAATATAAACTACACAGAAGCATTCTGTGAAACTTCTTTCTGTTCTCTGCATTCAACTTACAGTGTTGAGCATTACTTTTGAAGGAGCAGTTCTGAAAAACTCTTTGTGTAGAAACTGCCAGTGGACATTCGGAGCACTAAGAGGTTAATATTCAAAAAAGGAATATCTTCAACTAAATACTACACAGAAGACTTCTCTGAAACTTATTTCTGATACGTGCATTTAACTAACAGAGTAAAACCATATTTTTGATTGAGCCGTTCTGAACACTCTTTATGTAGAAAATGCAAGTGGACATTCGGAGCGCTAAGAGGGTAATAGTGGAAAAAGGAATATATTCAAATATAAACTACTGAGAAGCATTCTGTGAAACTTCTTTTTGTTCTGTGCATTCAACTAACAGAGTTGAACCTTACTTTTGATTGAGCCGTTCTGAAACACTCTTTCTGTAGAAACTGCAATTTAACATACTGAGCGCTATGATGCCTATATTGGGATAAAGAATATCTTAAAATAAAAACTAAACAGATGCATTCTGTGAAACTTCTTTCTTATCTGTGCATTCAGCTAACAGAGTTAAACGATACTTTTGATTTAGCAGTTCTGAAACACTCTTTCTGTAGAAAATGCAAGTGGTCATTCGGTGTGCTAAGATGGTAATTGTGGAAAAAGGAATATCTTCAAATAAAAACTACACAGAGGCATTCTCTGAAACTTGTTTCTGTTCTCTGCTTTCAACTAACAGGGTTGAGCCTTATTTTTGAAGGAGCAGTCCTGAAACACTCTTTCTGTAGAAACTGCAAGTGGACATTCGGAGCGCTATGAGGGTAATAGTGGAAAAAGGAATGTCTCCAAATATAAACTACACAGAATCATTCTGTGAAACTACTTTCTGTTCTGTGCATTCAACTAAAAGAGTTGAACCCTACTTTTGATTGAGCCATTCTGAAACACTCTTTCTGTAGAAACTGCAATTGGATATTCGGAGCGCTAAGAGGCCTATATTGGAAAAAGGACTATCTTCAAATAAAAACTACACAGAAGCATTCCGTGAAACTTCGTACTGATATGTGCATTCAGCTAACAGAATTAAACCATACTTTTGATTGAACAGTTCGGAAACACTCTTTCTGTAGAAAATGCAAGTGGACATTCGGAGCGCTTAGAAGGTAATAGTGGAAAAAGGAACATCTTCAAATATAAACTACACAGAAGCATTCTATGAAACTTCTTTTTGTTCCGTTCATTCAACTAACAGAGTTGAACCTTACATTTGATTGAGCAGTTCAGAAACACTCTTTCTGTAGATACTGCAATTGGACATACTGAGCGCTAAGACTCCTATATTGGAGAAAGGAATATCTTCAAATAAAAAGTACACAGAAGCATTCTGTGAAAATTCTTTCTGATCTGTGCATTCAGCTAACAGAGTTAAACCATACTTTTGATTGAGCAGTTCTGAACACTCTTTCTGTAGAAAATGCAAGTGGACATTCGGAGCGCTAAGAGGGTAATACTGAAAAAGGGAATATATTCAAATATAAACTACACAGAGGCATTCTGTGTAACTCATTTCTGTTCTCTGCATTCAACTAACAGAGTTGAGCCCTACTTTAGAAGGAGCAGTTCTGAAACACTCTTTGTGTAGAAACTGAAATTGGACATTCGGAGAGCTAAGAGGATAATAGTCGAAAAAGGAATATCTTCAACAAAATACTACACGGAAGGATTCTGTGAAACTTATTTCTGATATGTGCATTCAAATAACAGAGTAAAACCATACTTTTGATTGAGCTGTTCTGAACACTCTTTCTGTAGAAAATGCATGTGGACATTCGGAGCACTAAGAGGGTAATAGTGGAAAAAGGAATATATTCAAATATAAACTACACAGAAACATTCTGTGAAACTTCTTGCTGTTCTGTGCATTCAAGTAACAGAGTTGAACGTTACTTTTGATGGAACCGTTCTGAAACCCTCTTTCTGTAGAAAATGCAAGTGGACATTCGGAGCGCTAAGATGGTAATAGTGGAAAAAGGAATACATCCAAATATAAACTACACAGAAGCATTCTGTGAAACTTCTTTCTGTTCTGTGCATTCAACTAACAGAGTTGAACCTTACTTTTGATTGAGCCTTCTGAAACACTCATTCTGTAGAAACTGCAATTGGACATTCTGAGCGCTAAGTGGCCTATATTGGGAAAAAGAATATCTCCAAATAAAAACTACTCAGAAGCATTCTGTGAAACTTATTTCTGATCTGTGCATTCAGCTAACAGAGTTAAACGATACTTTTGATTGAGAATTTATGAGACACTCTTTCTGTAGAAAATGCAAGTGGACATTCGGAGCGCTAAGATTGTATTAGTGGAAAAAGGAATATCCCCAAATTAAAACTACACAGAAGCATTCTCTGAAACTCTTTTCTGTTCTCTGCATTCAACTAACAGATTTGAGCCTTACTTTGAAGGAGCTGTTCTGAAACACTCATTGTGTAGAAACTGCCAGTGGACATTCGGAACGCTAAGAGGGTAATAGTTGAAAAAGGAATATCTATAACTAAATACTACACAGAAGCATTCTGTGAAACTTCTTTCTGTTCTGTGCATTCAACTAAAAGAGTTGAACCTTACTTTTGATTGAGCCGTTCTGAAACACTCTTTCTGTAGAAAATGCAAGTGGTGATTCGGAGCGCTAAGAGGGTAATAGTGAAAAAAGGAATATCTTCAAATATAAACTACACAGAAGCATTCTCTGAAACTTCTTTCTGTTCCGTGCATTCAACTAACAGTATTGAACCTTACTTTTGATTGAGCAGTTCTGAAACTCTCTTTCTGCAGATACTGCAATTGGACATTCTGAGCGCTAAGAGACCTATATTGGAAAAAGGAATATCTTCAAATAAAAACTACACAGAAGAATTCTGTGAAACTTCTTTCTGATCTGTGCATTCAACTAACAGAGTTAAACCATACTTTTGATTGAGCAGTTCTGAACACTCTTTCTGTAGAAAATGCAAGTGGACATTCGTAGCTCTAAGTGGGTAATAGTGGAAAAAGTAATATCGTCAAATATGAATTACAGAGAAGAATTCTGTGAAACTACTTTCTGTTCTGTGCATTCAAATAACAGAGTTGAGCCCTACTTTTGAAGGAGCAGTTCTGAAACACTCTTTGTGTAGAAACTGCAATTGGACAATCTGAGCGCTAGAGGCCTATATTGGGAAAAAGAATATCTTCAAATAAAAACTACACAGAAGCATTCTGTGCAACTTCTTTCTAATCTGTGCATTCAGCTAAGAGAGTTAAATCATACATTTGATTGAGCAGTTCTGAACACTCTTTCTGTAGAAAATGCAACTGGACATTTGGAGCGCTAAGAGGGTAGTATTGGAAAAAGCAATATATTCAAATATAAACTACACAGAAGCATTCTGTGAAACTTCTTTTTGTTCTGTGCATTCAACTAACATAGTTGAACCTTACTTTTGATTGAGCTTTTCTGAAACACCCTTTCTGTAGAAACTGCAATTGGACATTCTGAGCGCTAAGAGGCCTATATTGGTAAAAAGAATATCTTCATATAAACATTACACCGCAGCATTCTGTGAAACTTCTTTCTGTTCTGTGCATTCAGCTAACAGAGTTAAACCATTCTTTTGATTGAGCAGTTCTGAAACAATCTTTCTGTACATAATGCAACTGGAGATTCAGAGCGCTAAGTGGGTAATAGTGAAAAATGGAATATCTTCAAATATAAACTACACAGAAGAATTCTGTGAAACTTCTTTCTGATCTGTGCATTCACCTAACAGGGTTAAACCACACTTATGTTTGAGGAGTTCTGAACACTCCTTCTGTAGAAAATGCAACTGGACATTTGGAGCGCTAAGAGGTTAATAGTGGAAAAAGGAATACCTTCAAATAAATAGTACACAGAAGCATTCTGTGAAACTTCTTTCTGTTCTGTGAATTCAACTAAAAGAGGTGAACCCTACTTTTCATTGAGCCGTTCTGAAACACTCTTTCTGTAGAAACTGCAATTGGATATTCGGAGCGCTAAGAGGCCTATATATGATAAAGGACTATCTTCAAATGAAAACTACACAGAAACATTCTGTGAAACTTCGTACTGATCTGTGCATTCAGCTAACAGAGTTAAACCATACTTTTGATTGAGCAGTTCGGAAAAACTCTTTCTGTAGAAAATGCAAGTGGACATTCGGAGCGCTTAGAAGGTAATAGTGGGAAAAGGAATATCTTCAAATATAAACTACACAGAATCATTCTCTGAAACTTCTTTCTGTTCTGTTCATTCAACTAACAGAGTTGAACCTTACTTTTGATTGAGCCTTTCTGAAACACACTTTCTTTAGTAAGTGCAATTGGAAATTCTGTGCGCTAAGAGGCCTATATTGGTAAAAAGAATATCTCCATATAAACACTACAAAGCAGCATTCTGTGAAACATCTTTCTGATCTGTGCATTAAGGTAACTGAGCTAAACCATACTTTTGATTGAGCAGTTCTGAAACACTCTTTCTGTAGAAAATGCAACTGGACATTCAGAGAGCTAAGTGGGTAATAGTGGAAAATGGAATATCTTCATATATAAACTACACAGAAGAATTCTGTGAAACTTATTTCTGATCTGTGCATTCACCTAACAGAGTTAAATCATACTTTTGATAGAGCAGTTCTGAACACACTTTCTGTAGAAAATGCAAGTGGACATTCTGAGCTCTAAGAGGGTAACAGTGGAAAAAGGAATATCTTCAAATACAAACTACACAGAAGCAATCTGTGAAACTACATTCTGTTCTGTGCATTCAACTAACAGATTTGAACCTTAGATTTGATTGAGCCGTTCTGAAACACTCTTTCTGTAGAAAATGCAAGTGGAGATTCGGAGCGCTAAGAGGGTAATAGTGGAAAATGGAATGTCTTCAAATATAAACTGCACAGAATGATTCTGTGAAACTTCTTTCTGATCTGTGCATTAAGCTAACAGAGTTAAACCATACTTTTGATTCAGCAGATCTGAACACTCTTTCTGTAGAAAATGCAACTGGACATTTGGAGCGCTAAGAGGGTAGTAGTGGAAAAAGGAATATATTCAAATATAAACTACACAGAAGCATTCTGTGAAACTTATTTCTGATCTGAGCATTCAGCTAACAGAGTTAAACCATACTTTGGATTGAGCAGTTTTGAAACACTCTGTCTGTAGAAAATGCAACTGGTCATTCATAGCGCTAAGTGGGTAATATTGGAAAAAAGAATATGTTCAAATATAAACTACACAGAAGCATTGTATGAAACATCTTTCTGTTCTGTGCATTCAACTAAAAGAGTTGAACCTTACTTTTGATTGAGCCGTTCTGAAACACTCTTTCTGTAGAAACTGCAATTGGACATTCTAAGCGCTAAGAGGCCTACATTGGGAAAAAGAATATCTTCAAATAAAAACTACACAGATGCATTCTGTGAAACTTATTTCTGATCTGTAAATTCAGATAACAGAGCTAAACCATATTTTTGATTGAGCAGTTATGAAACACTCTTTTTGTAGAAAATGCAAGTGGACATTCGGAGCGCTAAGATTGTAATAGAGGAAAAAGTAATATCTTCAATTAAAAACTACACAGAAGCATTCTCTGAAACCCCTTTCTGTTCTCCGCATTCAACTAAGAGAGTTGAGCCTTACTTTCGAAGGAGCAGTTCTGAAACACTCTTTGTGTAGAAACTGCCAGTGGATATTCGGAGCGCTTAGTGGGTTATAGTCCAAAAAGGAGTATCTTCAACTAAATACTACACAGAAGCATTCTGTGAAACTACTTTCTGTTCTATGCATTCAACTAAGAGAGTTGAACCTTACATTTGATTGAGCCGTTCTGAAACACTCTTTCTGTAGAAATTGGAATTGGACATTCTGAGTGCTAAGAGGCCTATATTGGGAAAAATAATATCTTCAAATAAAAACTACACAGAAGCATTGTTTGAAACTTATTTCTGATATGTGCATTCAGCTAACAGAGTGAAAGCATACTTTTGATTGCGCAGTTCAGAACACTCTTTCTGTGGAAAATGCAAGTGGACATTCGGAGCGCTATGAGGGTAAGAGTGGAAAAAGGAATATATTCAATTATAAACTACACAGTAGCATTCTTTGAAACTTCTTTCTGTTCTGTTCATTCAACTAAAAGAGTTGAACCTTAGTTTTGATTGAGCCGTTCTGAAACACTCTTTCTGTAGAAACTGCAATTGGACATTCTGAGCGCTAAGAGGCCTATATTGGGAAAGAGAATATCTACAAATAAAAACTACACAGAAGCATTCTGTGAAAATTCTTTCTGTTCTGTTCATTCAACTAAAAGAGTTGAACCTTAGTTTTGATTGAGCCGTTCTGAAACACTCTTTCTGTAGAAAATGCAAGTGGAGATTTGGAGCGCTAAGAGGGTAATAGTGGAAAAAGGAATGTCTTCAAATATAAACTACACAGAATCATTATGTGAAACTTCTTTCTGATCTGTGCATTCAGCTAACAGAGTTAAACCATACTTTTGATTGAGCAGATCTGAACACTCTTTCTGTAGAAAATGCAACTGGATATTTGGAGCGCTAAGAGGGTAGTACTGGAAAAGGTATATATTCAAATATAAACTACACAGAAGCATTCTGTGAAACTTCTTTCTGATCTGAGCATTCAGCTAACAGAGTTAAACCATACTTTTGATTGAGCAGTCTTGAAACACTCCGTCTGTAGAAAATGCAAATGGACATTCGTAGCGCTAAGTGGGTAATAGTGGAAAAAAGAATATGTTCAAATATGAACTACACAGAAGCATTGTATGAAACTTCTTTCTGTTCTGTGCATTCAACTAACAGAGTTGAACCTTACTTTTGATTGAGCCGTTCTGAAACACTCTTTCTGTAGAAAATGCAATTGGACATTCTGAGCGCTAAGAGGCCTATATTGGGAAAAATAATATCTTCAAATAAAAACTACACAGAAGCATTGTGTGAGACTTATTTCTGATATGTGCATTCAGCTAACAGAGTTAAACCATACTTTTGATTGCGCAGTTCCGAACACTCTTTCTGTAGAAAATGCAAGTGGACATTCGGAGTGCTAAGAGGGTAATAGTGGAAAAAGGAATATATTCAAATATAAACTACACAGTAGCATTCTGTGAAACTTCTTTCTGTTCTGTGCATTCAACTAACAGAGTTGAACCTTACTTTTGATTGAGCCGTTCTGAAACACTCTTTCTGTAGAAACTGCAATTGGACATGCTAAGCGCTAAGAGGCCTACATTGGGAAAAAGAATATCTTCAAATAAAAACTACACAGATGCATTCTGTGAAACTTATTTCTGATCTGTAAATTCAGTTAAAAGAGCTAAACCATATTTTTGATTGAGCAGTTATGAAGCACACTTTTTGTAGAAAATGCAAGTGGACATTCGGAGCGCTAAGATTGTAATAGAGGAAAAAGGAATATCTCCAATTAAAAACTACAGAGAAGCATTCTCTGAAACCCCTTTCTGTTCTCCGCATTCAACTAACAGAGTTTAGCCTTACTTTTGATGGAGCAGTTCTGAAACACACTTTGTGTAGAAACTGCCAGTGGATATTCGGAGCGCTAAGTGGGTAATAGTCCAAAAAGTAGTATCTTCAACTAAATACTACACAGAAGCATTCTGTGAAACTTCTTTCTGTTCTGTGCATTCAACTAAGAAAGTTGAACCTTACATTTGATTGAGCCGTTCTGAAACACTCTTTCTGTAGAAAGTGCTACTGGACATTCTGAGCGCTAAGAGGCATATATTGGGAAAAATAACATCTTCAAATAAAAACTACACAGAAGCATTGTTTGAAAGTTATTTCTGATATGTGCATTCAGCTAACAGAGTTATACCATACTTTTGATTGCGCAGTTCAGAACACTCTTTGTGTAGAAAATGCAAGTGGACATTCGGAGCGCTAAGAGGGTAATAGTGGAAAAATGAATATATTCAAATATAAACTACACAGAAGCATTCTGTGAAACTTCCTTCTGTTCTGTGCATTCAACTACCAGGGTTGAACCTTACTTTTGATTGAGCCGTTCTGAAAAACTCTTTCTGTAGAAACTGCAATTGGACATTCTGAGCGCTAAGAGGCCTATATTGGGAAAAAGAATATCTACAAATAAAAACTACACAGAAGCATTCTGTGAAACTTCTTTCTGTTCTGTTCATTCAACTAAAAGATTTGAACCTTAGTTTTGATTGAGCCGTTCTGAAACACTCTTTCTGTAGAAAATGCAAGTGGAGATTCGGAGCGCTAAGAGGGTAATAGTGGAAAAAGTAATGTCTTCAAATATAAACTACACAGAATCATTCTGTGAAACTTCTTTCTGATCTGTGCATTCAGCTAACAGAGTTAAACCATACTTTTGATAGAGCAGGTCTGAACACTCTTTCTGTAGAAAATGCAACTGGATATTTGGAGCGCTAAGAGGGTAGTAGTGGAAAAAGGAATATATTCAAATATAAACTACAGAGAAGCATTCTGTGAAACTTCTTTCTGATCTGAGCATTCAGCTAACAGAGTTAAACCATACTTTTGATTGAGCAGTTTTGAAACACTGTGTCTGTAGAAAATGCAACTGGACATTCGTAGCGCTAAGTGGGTAATAGTGGAAAAAAGAATATGTTCAAATATAAACTACACAGAAGCATTTTATGAAACATCTTTCTGTTCTGTGCATTCAGCTAACAGAGTTGAACCTTACTTTTGATTGAGCCGTTCTGGAACACTCTTTCTGTAGAAACTGCAATTGGACATTCTGAGCGCTAAGAGGCCTATATTGGGAAAAATAATATCTTCAATTAAAAACTACATAGAAGCATTGTGTGAAACTTATTTCTGATGTGTGCATTCAGCTAACAGAGTTAAACCATACTTTTGATTGCGCAGTTCCGAACACTCTTTCTGTAGAAAATGCTAGTGGACATTCGGAGCGCTAAGAGGGTAATAGTGGAAAAAGGAATATATTCAAATATAAACTACACAGTAGCATTCTGTGAAACTTCTTTCTGTTCTGTGCATTCAACTGACAGAGTTGAACCTTACTTTTGATTGAGCCGTTCTGAAACATTCTTTTTGTAGAAACTGCAATTGGACATTCTAAGCTCTAAGAGGCCTACACTGGGAAAAAGAATATCTTCAAATAAAAACTACACAGATGCATTCTGTGAAACTTATTTCTGATCTGTAAATTCAGTTAACAGAGCTAAACCATATTTTTGATTGAGCAGTTATGAAACAATCTTTTTGTAGAAAATGCAAGTGGACATTAGGAGCACTAAGATTGTAATAGAGGAAAAAGTGATATCTCCAATTAAAAACTACACAGAAGCATTCTCTGAAACTCCTTTCTGTTCTCCGAATTCAACTAACAGAGTTGAGCCTTACTTTTGAAGGAGCAGTTCTGAAACACTCTTTGTGTAGAAACTGCCAGTGGATATTCGGAGCGCTAAGTGTGTAAGAGTCCAAAAAGGAGTATCTTCAACTAAATACTACACAGAAGCATTCAGTGAAACTTCTTTCTGTTCTGTGCATTCAACTAAGAGAGTTGAACCTTATATTTGATTGAGCCGTTCTGAAACACTCTTTCTGTAGAAACTGCAATTGGACATTCTGAGCGCTTAGAGGCCTATATTGGGAAAAGTAATATCTTCAAATAAAAATTACACAGAAGCATTGTTTGAAACTTATTTCTGATATGTGCATTCAGCTAACAGAGTTAAACCATACTTTTGATTGCGCAGTTCAGAACACTCTTTCTGTAGAAAATGCAAGTGGACATTCGGAGCGCTGAGAGGGTAATAGTGCTAAAAGGGATATATCCAAATATAAACTACACAGTAGCATTCTGTGAAACTTCTTTCTCTTCTGTGCATTCAACTAACAGTGTTGAACCTTACTTTTGATTGAGCCGTTCTGAAACACTCTTTCTGTAGAAACTGCAATTGGACATTCTAAGCGTTAAGAGGCCTACATTGGGAAAAAGAATATCTTCAAATAAAAACTACACAGATGCATTCTGTGAAACTTATTTCTGATCTGTAAATTCAGTTAACAGAGCTAAAACATATTTTTGATTGAGCAGTTATGAAACACTCTTTTTGTAGAAAATGCAAGTGGACATTCGGAGCGCTAAGATTGTAATAGAGGAAAAAGGAATATCTCCAATTAAAAACTACACAGAAGCATTCTCTGAAACCCCTTTCTGTTCTCTGCATTCAACTAACAGATTTGAGCCTTACTTTTGAAGGAGCAGTTCTGAAACACTCTTTGTGTAGAAACTGCCAGTGGATATTCGGAGCGCTAAGTGGGTAATAGTCCAAAAAGTAGTATCTTCAACTAAATACTACACAGAAGCATTCTGTGAAACTTTTTTCTGTTCTGTGCATTCAACTAAGAAAGTTGAACCTTACATTTGATTGAGCCGTTCTCAAACACTCTTTCTGTAGAAACTGCAATTGGACATTCTGAGCGCTAAGAGGCCTATATTGGGAAAAATAATATCTTCAAATAAAAACTACACAGAAGCATTGTTTGAAACTTATTTCTGATATGTGCATTCAGCTAACAGAGTTAAACCATACTTTTGATTGCGCAGTTCAGAACACTCTTTCTGTAGAAAATGCAAGTGGACATTCGGAGCGCTAAGAGGGTAATAGTGGAAAAAGGAATATATTCAAATATAAACTACACAGAAGCATTCTGTGAAACTTCTTTCTGTTCTGTGCATTCAACTACCAGGGTTGAACCTTACTTTTGATTGAGCCGTTCTGAAACCCTCTTTCTGTAGAAAATGCAAGTGGAGATTCGGAGCGCTAAGAGGGTAATAGTGGAAAAAGGAATGTCTTCAAATATAAACTACACAGAATCATTCTGTGAAAATTCTTTCTGATCTGTGCATTCAGCTAACAGAGTTAAACCATACTTTTGATTGAGCAGATCTGAACACTCTTTCTGTTGAAAATGCAACTGGACATTTGGAGCGCTAAGAGGGTAGTAGTGGAAAAAGTATATATTCAAATATAAACTAAACAGAAGCGTTCTGTGAAACTTCTTTGTGATCTGAGCATTCAGCTAACAGAGTTAAACCATACTTTTGATTGAGCAGTTTTGAAACACTCTGTCTGTAGAAAATGCAACTGGACATTCGTAGCGCTAAGTGGGTAATAGTGGAAAAAAGAATATGTTCAAATATAAACTACACAGAAGCATTGTATGAAACTTCTTTCTGTTCCGTGCATTCAACTAACAGAGTTGAAACTTACTTTTGATTTTTGCCGTTCTGAAACACTCTTTCTGTAGAAACTGCAATTGGACATTCTGAGCGCTAAGAGGCCTATATTTGGAAAAATAATATCTTCAAATAAAAACTACACAGAAGCATTGTGTGAAACTTATTTCTGATATGTGCATTCAGCTAACAGAGTTAAACCATACTTTTGATTGCGCAGTTCCGAACACTCTTTCTGTAGAAAATGCAAGTGGACATTCGGTGCGCTAAGATGGTAATATTGGAAAAAGGAATATATTCAAATATAAACTACACAGTAGCATTCTGTGAAACTTCTTTCTGTTCTGTGCATTCAACTAACAGCGTTGAACCTTACTTTTGACTGAGCCGTTCTGAAACACTCTTTCTGTAGAAACTGCAATTGGACATTCTAAGCGCTAAGAGGCCTACATTGGGAAAAAGAATATCTTCAAATAAAAACTACACAGATGCATTCTGTGAAACTTATTTCTGATCTGTAAATTCAGTCAACAGAGCTAAACCATATTTTTGATTGAGCAGTTATGAAACAATCTTTTTGTAGAAAATGCAAGTGGACATTCGGAGCACTAAGATTGTAATAGAGGAAAAAGGGATATCTCTAATTAAAAACTACACAGAAGCATTCTCTGAAACCCCTTTCTGTTCTCCGAATTCAACTAACAGAGTTGAGCCTTACTTTTGAAGGAGCAGTTCTGAAACACTCTTTGTGTAGGAACTGCCAGTGGATATTCGGAGCGCTAAGTGTGTAATAGTCCAAAAAGGAGTATCTTCAACTAAATACTACACAGAAGCATTCAGTGAAACTTCTTTCTGTTCTGTGCATTCAACTAAGAGAGTTGAACCTTACATTTGATTGAGCCGTTCTGAAACACTCTTTCTGTAGAAACTGCAATTGGACATTCTGAGCGCTTAGACGCCTATATTGGGAAAAATAATATCTTCAAATAAAAACTACACAGAAGCATTGTGTGAAACTTATTTCTGATATGTGCATTCAGCTAACGGAGTTAAACCATACTTTTCAATGCGCAGTTCCGAACATTCTTTCTGTAGAAAATGCAAGTGGACATTCGGAGCGCTAAGACGGTAATAGTGGAAAAAGTTATATATTCAAATATAAACTACACAGTAGCATTCTGTGAAACTTCTTTCTGTTCTGTGCATTCAACTAACAGAGTTGAACCTTACTTTTGATTAAGCCGTTCTGAAACACTCTTTCTGTAGAAACTGCAATTGGACATTCTAAGCGCTAAGAGGCCTACATTGGGAGAAAGAATATCTTCAAATAAAAACTACACAGATGCATTCTATGAAACTTATTTCTGATCTGTAAATTCAGTTAACAGAGCTAAACCATATTTTTGATTGAGCAGTGATGAAACAATCCTTTTGTAGAAAATGCAAGTGGACATTCGGAGCGCTAAGATTGTAATAGAGGAAAAAGGAATATCTCCAATTAAAAACTACACAGAAGCATTCTCTGAAACCCCTTTCTGTTCTCCGCATTCAACTAACAGAATTGAGCCTTACTTTTGAAGGAGCAGTTCTGAAACACTCTTTGTGTAGAAACGGCCAGTGGATATTCGGAGCGCTAAGTGGGTAATAGTCCAAAAAGGAGTATCTTCAACTAAATACTACACAGAAGCATTCTGTGAAACTTCTTTCTGTTCTGTGCATTCAACTAAGAGAGTTGAACCTGACATTTGATTGAGGCGTTCTGAAACACTCTTTCTGTAGAAACTGCAATTGGACATTCTGAGCGCTGAGAGGCCTATATTGGGAATAATAATATCTTCAAATAAAAACTACACAGAAGCATTGTTGGAAACTTATTTCTGATATGTGCATTCAGCTAACAGAGTTAAAACATACCTTTGATTGCTCAGTTCAGAACACTCTTTCTGTAGAAAATGTAAGTGGACATTCGGAGCGCTAAGAGGGTAATAGTGGAAAAAGGAATATATTCAAATATAAACAACACAGAAGCATTCTGTGAAACTTCTTCCTGTTCTGTGCATTCAACTACCAGGGTTGAACCTTACTTTTGATTGAGCCGTTCTGAAACACTCTTTCTGTAGAAACTGCAATTGGACATTCTGAGCGCTAAGAGGTCTATATTGGGAATAATAATATCTTCAAATAAAAACTACACCGAAGCATTGTTTGAAACTTATTTCTGATATGTGCATTCAGCTAACAGAGTTAAACCATACTTTTGATTGCGCAGTTCAGAACACTCTTTCTGTAAAAAATGCAAGTGGACATTCGGAGCGCTAAGAGGGTAATAGTGGAAAAAGGAATATATTCAAATATAAACTACACAGAAGCATTCTGTGAAATTTCTTTCTGTTCTGTGCATTCAACTACCAGGTCTGAACCTTAATTTTGATTGAGCCGTTTTGAAACACTCTTTCTGTAGAAACTGCAATTGGACATTCTGAGTGCTAAGAGGCCTATATTGGGAAAAAGAATATCTACAAATAAAAACTACACAGAAGCATTCTGTGAAACTTCTTTCTGTTCTGTTCATTCAACTAAAAGAGTTGAACCTTAGTTTTGATTGAGCCGTTCTGAAACACTCTTTCTGTAGAAAATGCAAGTGGAGATTCGGAGCGCTAAGAGGGTAATAGTGGAAAAAGGAATGTCTTCAAATATAAAATACATAGAATCATTCTGTGAAACTTCTTTCTGATCTGTGCATTCAGGTAACAGTGTTAAACCATACTTTTGATTGAGCAGATCTGAACAGTCTTTCTGTAGAAAATGCAACTGGACATTTGGAGCGCTAAGAGGGTAGTAGTGGAAAAAGGAATATATTCAAATATAAACTACACAGAAGCGTTCTGTGAAAGTTATTCTGATCTGAGCATTCAGCTAACAGAGTTAAACCATACTTTTGATTGAGCAGTTTTGAAACACTCTGTCTGTAGAAAATGCAACTGGACATTCGTAGCGCTAAGTGGGTAATAGTGGAAAAAAGTATATGTTCAAATATAAACTACACAGAAGCATTGTATGAAACTTCTTTCTGTTCTGTGCATTCAACTATCAGTGTTGAACCTTACTTTTGATTGAGCCGTTCTGAAACACTCTTTCCGTAGAAACTGCAATTGGACATTCTGAGCGCTAAGTGGCCTATATTGGGAAAAATAATATCTTCAAATAAAAACTACACAGAAGTATTGTGTGAAACTTATTTCTGATATGTGCATTCAGCTAACAGAGTTAAAGCATATTTTTCATTGCGCAGTTCCGAACACTCTTTCTGTAGAAAATGCAAGTGGACATTCGGAGCGCTAAGAGGGTAATAGTGGAAAAAGGAATATATTCAAATATAAACTACACAGAAGCATTCTGCGAAACTTCTTTCTGATCTCTGCATTCAACTACCAGGGTTGAACCTTACTTTTGATTGAGCCGTTCTGAAACACTCTTTCGGTAGAAACTGCAATTGGACATTCTGAGCGCTAAGAGGCCTATATTGGGAAAAAGAATATCTACAAATAAAAACTACACAGAAGCATTCTGTGAAACTTCTTTCTGTTCTTTTCATTCAACTAAAAGAGTTGAACCTTAGTTTTGATTGATCCGTTCTGAAACACTCTTTCTGTAGAAAATGCAAGTGGAGATTCGGAGCGCTAAGAGGGTAATAGTGGAAAAAGGAATGTCTTCAAATATAAACTACACAGAATCATTCTGTGAAACTTCTTTCTGATCTGTGCATTCAGGTAACAGAGTTAAACCATACTTTTGATTGAGCAGATCTGAACACTCTTTCTGTAGAAAATGCAACTGGACATTTGGAGCGCTAAGAGGGTAGTAGTGGAAAAAGGAATATATTCAAATATAAACTACACAGAAGCATTCTGTGAAACATCTTTCTGATCTGAGCATTCAGCTAACAGAGTTAAACCATACTTTTGATTGAGCAGTTTTGAAACACTCTGTCTGTAGAAAATGCAACTGGACATTCGTAGCGCTAAGTGGGTAATAGTGGAAAAAAGAATATGTTCAAATATAAACTACACAGAAACATTGTATGAAACGTCTTTCTGTTCTGTGCATTCAACTAACAGAGTTGAACCTTACTTTTGATTGAGCCGTTCTGAAACACTCTTTCTGTAGAAACTGCAATTGGACATTCTAAGCGCTAAGAGGCCTACATTGGGAAAAAGAATATCTTCAAATAAAAACTACACAGATACATTCTCTGAAACTTATTTCTGATCTGTAAATTCAGTTAACAGAGCTAAACCATATTTTTGATTGAGCAGTTATGAAACACTCTTTTTGTAGAAAATGCAAGTGGACATTCGGAGCGCAAAGTTTGTAATAGAGGAAAAAGGAATATCTCCAATTAAAAACTACACAGAAGCATTCTCTGAAACCCCTTTCTGTTCTCCGCATTCAACTAACAGAGTTGAGCCTTACTTTCGAAGGAGCAGTTCTGAAACACACTTTGTGTAGAAACTGCCAGTGGATATTCGGAGCGCTAAGTGGGTAATAGTCCAAAAAGGAGTATCTTCAACTAAATACTACACAGAAGCATTCTGTGAAACTTCTTTCTGTTCTGTGCATTCAACTAAGAGAGTTGAACCTGACATTTGATTGAGGCATTCTGAAACACTCTTTCTGTAGAAACTGCAATTGGACATTCTGAGCGCTGAGAGGCCTATATTGGGAATAATAATATCTTCAAATAAAAACTACACAGAAGCATTGTTTGAAACTTATTTCTGATATGTGCATTCAGCTAACAGAGTTAAAACATACTTTTGATTGCTCAGTTCAGAACACTCTTTCTGTAGAAAATGTAAGTGGACATTCGGAGCGCTAAGAGGGTAATAGTGGAAAAAGGAATACATTCAAATATAAACTACACAGAAGCATTCTGTGAAACTTCTTTCTGTTCCGTGCATTCAACTACCAGGGTTGAACCTTATTTTTATTGAGCCGTTCTGAAACACTCTTTCTGTAGAAACTGCAATTGGACATTCTGAGCGCTAAGAGGCCTATATTGGGAATAATAATATCTTCAAATAAAAAATACACAGAAGCATTGTTTGAAACTTATTTCTGATATGTGCATTCAGCTAACAGAGTTAAAGCATACTTTTGATTGCGCAGTTCAGAACACTCTTTCTGTAGAAAATGCAAGTGGAGATTCGGAGCGCAAAGAGGGTAATAGTGGAAAAGGAATGTCTTCAAATATAAACTACACAGAATCATTCTGTGAAACTTCTTTCTGATCTGTGCATTCAGGTAACAGAATTAAAACATACTTTTGATTCAGCAGATCTGAACACTCTTTCTGTAGAAAATGCAACTGGACATTTGGAGCGCTAAGAGTGTAGTAGTGGAAAAAGTAATATATTCAAATATAAACTACACAGAAGCATTCTGTGAAAATTTTTCTGATCTGAGCATTCAGCTAACAGAGTTAAACAATACTTTTGATTGAGCAGTTTTGAAACACTCTGTCTGTAGAAAATGCAACTGGACATTCGTAGCGCTAAGTGGGTAATAGTGGAAAAAAGAATATGTTCAAATATAAACTACACAGAAGCATTGTATGAAACTTCTTTCTGTTCTGTGCATTCAACTAACAGAGTTGAACCTTACTTTTGATTGAGCAGTTCTGAAACACTCTTTCTGTAGAAACTGCAATTGGACATTCTGAGCGCTAAGAGGCCTATATTGGGAAAAATAATATCTTCAAATAAAAACTACACAGAAACATTGTGTGAAACTTATTTCTGATATGTGCATTCAGCTAACAGAGTTAAACCATACTTTTGATTGAGCAGTTCCGAACACTCTTTCTGTAGAAAATGCAAGTGGACATTCGGAGCGCTAAGAGGGTAATAGTGGAAAAAGGAATATATTCAAATATAAACTACACAGAAGCATTCTGTGAAACTTCTTTCTCTTCTGTGCATTCAACTACCAGGGTTGAACCTTACTTTTGATTGAGCCGTTCTGAAACACTCTTTCTGTAGAAACTGCAATTGGACATTCTGAGCGCTAAGAGGCCTATATTGGGAAAAAGAATATCTACAAATAAAAACTACACAGAAGCATTCTGTGAAACTTCTTTCTGTTCTGTTCATTCAACTAAAAGAGTTGAACCTTAGTTTTGATTGATCCGTTCTGAAACACTCTTTCTGTAGAAAATGCAAGTGGAGATTCGGAGCGCTAAGAGGGTAATAGTGGAAAAAGGAATGTCTTCAAATATAAACTACACAGAATCATTCTGTGAAACTTCTTTCCGATCTGTGCATTCAGCTAACAGATTTAAATTATAATTTTGATTGAGCAGATCTGAACACTCTTTCTGTAGAAAATGCAACTGGACATTTGGAGCGCTAAGAGAGTAGTAGTGGAAAAAGGAATATATTCAAATATAAACTACACAGAAGCATTCAGTGAAACTTCTTTCTGATCTGAGCATTCAGCTAACAGAGTTAAACCATACTTTTGTTTGAGCAGTTTTGAAACACTCTGTCTGTAGAAAATGCAACTGGACATTCGTAGCGCTAAGTGGGTAATAGTGGAAAAAATAATATGTTCAAATATAAACTACACAGAAACATTGTATGAAACTTCTTTCTGTTCTGTGCATTCAACTAACAGAGTTGAACCTTACTTTTGATTGAGCCGTTCTGAAACACTCTTTCCGTAGAAACTGCAATTGGACATTCTGAGTGCTAAGAGGCCTATATTGGGAAAAAAAATATCTTCAAATAAAAACTACACAGAAGCATTGTGTGAAACTTATTTCTGATATGTGCATTCAGCTAACAGAGTTAAACCATACTTTTGATTGCGCAGTTCCGAACACTCTTTCTGTAGAAAATGCAAGTGGACATTCGGAGCGCTAAGAGGGTAATAGTGGAACAAGGAATATATTCAAATATAAACTACACAGTAGCATTCTGCGAAACTTTTTTCTGTTCTGTGCATTCAACTAACAGAGCTGAACGTTACTTTTGATTGAGCCGTTCTGAAACACTCTTTCTGTAGAAACTGCAATTGGACATTCTAAGCGCTAAGAGGCCTACATTGGGAAAAAGAATATCTTCAAATAAAAACTACACAGATACATTCTCTGAAACTTATTTCTGATCTGTAAATTCAGTTAACAGAGCTAAACCATATTTTTGATTGAGCAGTTATGAAACACTCTTTTTGTAGAAAATGCAAGTGGACATTGGGAGCGCTAAGATTGTAATAGAGGAAAAAGGAATATCTCCAATTAAAAACTACACAGAAGCATTCTCTGAAACCCCTTTCTGTTCTCCGCATTCAACTAACAGAGTTGAGCCTTACATTCGAAGGAGCAGTTCTGAAACACACTTTGTGTAGAAACTGCCAGTGGATATTCGGAGCGCTAAGTGGGTAATAGTCCAAAAAGGAGTATCTTCAACTAAATACTACACAGAAGCATTCTGTGAAACTTCTTTCTGTTCTGTGTATTCAACTAAGAGAGTTGAACCTGACATTTGATTGAGGGGTTCTGAAACACTCTTTCTGTAGAAACTGCAATTGGACATTCTGAGCGTTGAGAGGCCTATATTGGGAATAATAATATCTTCAAATAAAAACTACACAGAAGCATTGTTTGAAACTTATTTCTGATATGTGCATTCAGCTAACAGAGTTAAACCATACTTTTGATTGCTCAGTTCAGAACACTCTTTCTGTAGAAAATGTAAGTGGACTTTCGGAGCGCTAAGAGGGTAATAGTGGAAAAAGGAATATATTAAAATATAAACTACACAGAAGCATTCTGTGAAACTTCTTTCTGTTCTGTGCATTCAACTACCAGCGTTGAAGCTTAATTTTGATTGAGCCGTTCTGAAACACTCTTTCTGTAGAAACTGCAATTGGACATTCTGAGAGCTAAGAGGCCTATATTGGGAAAAAAAATATCTTCAAATAAAAACTACACAGAAGCATTGTTTGAAACTTATTTCTGATATGTGCATTCAGCTAACAGAGTTGAACCATACTTTTGATTGCGCAGTTCCGAACATTCTTTCTGTAAAAAATGCAAGTGGACATTCGGAGCGCTAAGAGGGTAATAGTGGAAAAAGGAATATATTCAAATATAAACTGCACAGAAGCATTCTGTGAAACCACTTTCTGTTCTGTGCATTCAACTACCAGGGTTGAACCTTACTTTTGATTGAGCCGTTCTGAAACACTCTTTCTGTAGAAACTGCAATTGGATATTCTGAGCGCTAAGAGGCCTACATTGGGAAAAAGAATATCTACAAATAAAAACTACACAGAAGCATTCTGTGAAACTTCTTTCTGTTCTGTTCATTCAACTAAAAGAGTTGAACCTTAGTTTTGATTGAGCCGTTCTGAAACACTCTTTCTGTAGAAAATGCAAGTGGAGATTCGGAGCGCTAAGAGGGTAATAGTGGAAAAAGGAATGTCTTCAAATATAAACTACACAGAATCATTCTGTGAAACTTCTTTCTGATCTGTGCATTCAGCTAACAGAGTTAAACTATACATTTGATTGAGCAGATCTGAACACTCTTTCTGTAGAAAATGCAACTGGACATTTGGAGCGCTAAGAGGGTAGTAGTGGAAAAAGGAATATATTCAACTATAAACTACACAGAAGCATTCTGTGAAACTTCTTTCTGATCTGAGCATTCAGCTAACAGAGTTAAACCATACATTTGATTGAGCAGTTTTGAAACACTCTGTCTGTAGAAAATGCAACTGGACATTCGTAGCGCTAAGTGGGTAATAGTGGAAAAAACAATATGTTCAAATATGAACTACACAGAAACATTGTATGAAACTTCTTTCTGTTCTGTGCATTCAACTAACAGAGTTGAACCTTACTTTTGATTGAGCCGTTCTGATACTCTCTTTCCGTAGAAACTGCAATTGGACATTCTGAGCGCTAAGAGGCCTATATTGGGAAAAATAATATCTTCAAATAAAAACTACACAGAAGCATTGTGTGAAACTTATTTCTGATATGTGCATTCAGCTAAGAGAGTTAAACCATACTTTTGATTGCGCAGTTCCGAACACTCTTTCTGTAGAAAATGCAAGTGGACATTTGGAGCGCTAAGAGGGTAATAGTGGAAAAAGGAATATATTCAAATATAAACTACACAGAAGCATTCTGTGAAACTTCTTTCTGTTCTGGGCATTCAACTACCAGGGTTGAACCTTACTTTTGATTGAGACGTTCGGAAACACTCTTTCTGTAGGAACTGCAATTTGACATTCTGAGCGCTAAGAGGCCTATATTGGGAAAAAGAATATCTACAAATAAAAACTACACAGAAGCATTCTGTGAAACTTCGTTCTGTTCTGTTCATTCAACTAAAAGAGTTGAACCTTAGTTTTGATTGAGCCGTTCTGAAACACTCTTTCTGTAGAAAATGCAAGTGGAGATTCGGAGCGCAAAGAGGGTAATAGTGGAAAAAGGAATGTCTTCAAATATAAACTACACAGAATCATTCTGTGAAACTTCTTTCTGATCTGTGCATTCAGGTAACAGAATTAAAACATACTTTTGATTCAGCAGATCTGAACACTCTTTCTGTAGAAAATGCAACTGGACATTTGGAGCGCTAAGAGTGTAGTAGTGGAAAAAGGAATATATTCAAATATAAACTACACAGAAGCATTCTGTGAAACTTCTTTCTGATCTGAGCATTCAGCTAACAGAGTTAAACAGTACTTTTGATTGAGCAGTTTTGAAACACTCTGTCTGTAGAAAATGCAACTGGACATTCGTAGCGCTAAGTGGGTAATAGTGGAAAAAAGAATATGTTCAAATATAAACTACACAAAAGCATTGTATGAAACTTCTTTCTGTTCTGTGCATTCAACTAACAGAGTTGAAGCTTACTTTTGATTGAGCCGTTCTGAAACACTCTTTCTGTAGAAACTGCAATTGGACATTCTAAGCGCTAAGAGGCCTACATTGGGAAAAAGAATATCTTCAAATAAAAACTACACAGATACATTCTCTGAAACTTATTTCTGATCTGTAAATTCAGTTAACAGAGCTAAACCATATTTTTGATTGAGCAGTTATGAAACACTCTTTTTGTAGAAAATGCAAGTGGACATTGTGAGCGCTAAGATTGTAATAGAGGAAAAAGGAATATCTCCAATTAAAAACTACACAGAAGCATTCTCTGAAACCCCTTTCTGTTCTCCGCATTCAACTAACAGAGTTGAGCCTTACATTCGAAGGAGCAGTTCTGAAACACACTTTGTGTAGAAACTGCCAGTGGATATTCGGAGCGCTAAGTGGGTAATAGTCCAAAAAGGAGTATCTTCAACTAAATACTACATAGAAGCATTCTGTGAAACTTCTTTCTGTTCTGTGTATTCATCTAAGAGAGTTGAACCTGACATTTGATTGAGGCGTTCTGAAACACTCTTTCTGTAGAAACTGCAATTGGACATTATGAGCGTTGAGAGGCCTATATTGGGAATAATAATATCTTCAAATAAAAACTACACAGAAGCATTGTTTGAAACTTATTTCTGATATGTGCATTCAGCTAACAGAGTTAAACCATACTTTTGATTGCTCAGTTCAGAACACTCTTTCTGTAGAAAATGTAAGTGGACTTTCGGAGCGCTAAGAGGGTAATAGTGGAAAAAGGAGTATATTAAAATATAAACTACACAGAAGCATTCTGTGAAACTTCTTTCTGTTCTGTGCATTCAACTACCAGCGTTGAACCTTAATTTTGATTGAGCCGTTCTGAAACACTCTTTCTGTAGAAACTGCAATTGGACATTCTGAGCGCTAAGAGGCCTATATTGGGAAAAATAATATCTTCAAATAAAAACTACACAGAAGCATTGTTTGAAACTTATTTCTGATATGTGCATTCAGCTAACAGAGTTAAACCATACTTTTGATTGCGCAGTTCCGAACACTCTTTCTGTAAAAAATGCAAGTGGACATTCGGAGCGCTAAGAGGGTAATAGTGGAAAAAGGAATATATTCAAATATAAACTACACAGAAGCATTCACTGAAACCACTTTCTGTTCTGTGCATTCAACTACCAGGGTCGAACCTTACTTTTGATTGAGCCGTTCTGAAACACTCTTTCTGTAGAAACTGCAATTGGACATTCTGAGCGCTAAGAGGCCTACATTGGGAAAAAGAATATCTACAAATAAAAACTACACAGAAGCATTCTGTGAAACTTCTTTCTGTTCTGTTCATTCAACTAAAAGAGTTGAACCGTAGTTTTGATTGAGCCGTTCTGAAACACTCTTTCTGTAGAAAATGCAAGTGGAGATTCGGAGCGCTAAGAGGGTAATAGTGGAAAAAGGAATGTCTTCAAATATAAACTACACAGAATCATTCTGTGAAACTTCTTTCTGATCTGTGCATTCAGCTAACAGAGTTAAACTATACATTTGATGGAGCAGATCTGAACACTCTTTCTGTAGAAAATGCAACTGGACATTTGGAGCGCTAAGAGGGTAGTAGTGGAAAAAGGAATATATTCAAATATAAACTACACAGAAGCATTCTGTGAAACTTCTTTCTGATCTGAGCATTCAGCTAACAGAGTTAAACCATACATTTGATTGAGCAGTTTTGAAACACTCTGTCTGTAGATAATGCAACTGGACATTCGTAGCGCTAAGTGGGTAATAGTGGAAAAAACAATATGTTCAAATATGAACTACACAGAAACATTGTATGAAACTACTTTCTGTTCTGTGCATTCAACTAACAGAGTTGAACCTTACTTTTGATTGAGCCGTTCTGAAACTCTCTTTCCGTAGAAACTGCAATTGGACATTCTGAGCGCTAAGAGGCCTATATTGGGAAAAATAATATCTTCAAATAAAAACTACACAGAAGCATTGTGTGAAACTTATTTCTGATATGTGCATTCAGCTAAGAGAGTTAAAACATACTTTTGATTGCGCAGTTCCGAACACTCTTTCTGTAGAAAATGCAAGTGGACATTCGGAGCGCTAAGAGGTTAATAGTGGAAAAAGGAATATATTCAAATATAAACTACACAGAAGCATTCTGTGAAACTTCTTTCTGTTCTGTGCATTCAACTAACAGGGTTGAACCTTACTTTTGATTGAGCCGTTCTGAAACACTCTTTCTGTAGAAACTGCAATTTGACATTCTGAGCGCTAAGAGGCCTATATTGGGAAAAAGAATATCTTCAAATAAAAACTACACAGATACATTCTCTGAAACTTATTTCTGATCTGTAAATTCAGTTAACAGAGCTAAACCATATTTTTGATTGAGCAGTTATGAAACACTATTTTTGAAGAAAATGCAAGTGGACATTGTGAGCGCTAAGATTGTAATAGAGGAAAAAGGAATATCTCCAATTAAAAACTACACAGAAGCATTCTCTGAAACCCCTTTCTGTTCTCCGCATTCAACTAACAGAGTTGAGCCTTACTTTCGAAGGAGCAGTTCTGAAACACACTTTGTGTAGAAACTGCCAGTGGATATTCGGAGCGCTAAGTGGGTAATAGTCCAAAAAGGAGTATCTTCAACTAAATACTACACAGAAGCATTCTGTGAAACTTCTTTCTGTTCTGTGTATTCAACTAAGAGAGTTGAACCTGACATTTGATTGAGGCGTTCTGAAACACTCTTTCTGTAGAAACTGCAATTGGACATTCTGAGCGTTGAGAGGCCTATATTGGGAATAATAATATCTTCAAATAAAAACTACACAGAAGCATTGTTTGAAACTTATTTCTGATATGTGCATTCAGCTAACAGAGTTAAACCATACTTTTGATTGCTCAGTTCAGAACACTCTTTCTGTAGAAAATGTAAGTGGACTTTCGGAGCGCTAAGAGGGTAATAGTGGAAAAAGGAATATATTCAAATATAAACTACACAGAAGCATTCTGTGAAACTTCTTTCTGTTCTGTGCATTCAACTACCAGCGTTGAACCTTAATTTTGATTGAGCCGTTCTGAAACACTCTTTCTGTAGAAACTGCAATTGGACATTCTGAGCGCTAAGAGGCCTATATTGGGAAAAATAATATCTTCAAATAAAAACCACACAGAAGCATTGTTTGAAACTTATTTCTGATATGTGCATTCAGCTAACAGAGTTAAACCATACTTTTGATTGCGCAGTTCCGAAAACTCTTTCTGTAAAAAATGCAAGTGGACATTCGGAGCGCTAAGAGGGTAATAGTGGAAAAAGGAATATATTCAAATATAAACTACACAGAAGCATTCACTGAAACCACTTTCTGTTCTGTGCATTCAACTACCAGGGTTGAACCTTACTTTTGATTGAGCCGTTCTGAAACACTCTTTCTGTAGAAACTGCAATTGGACATTCTGAGCGCTAAGAGGCCTACATTGGGAAAAAGAATATCTACAAATAAAAACTACACAGAAGCATTCTGTGAAACTTCTTTCTGTTCTGTTCATTCAACTAAAAGAGTTGAACCTTAGTTTTGATTGAGCCGTTCTGAAACACTCTTTCTGTAGAAAATGCAAGTGGAGATTCGGAGCGCTAAGAGGGTAATAGTGGAAAAAGGAATGTCTTCAAATATAAACTACACAGAATCATTCTGTGAAACTTCTTTCTGATCTGTGCATTCAGCTAACAGAGTTAAACTATACATTTGATGGAGCAGATCTGAACACTCTTTCTGTAGAAAATGCAACTGGACATTTGGAGCGCTAAGAGGGTAGTAGTGGAAAAAGGAATATATTCAAATATAAACTACACAGAAGCATTCTGTGAAACTTCTTTCTGATCTGAGCATTCAGCTAACAGAGTTAAACCATACATTTGATTGAGCAGTTTTGAAACACTCTGTCTGTAGAAAATGCAACTGGACATTCGTAGCGCTAAGTGGGTAATAGTGGAAAAAACAATATGTTCAAATATGAACTACACAGAAACATTGTATGAAACTACTTTCTGTTCTGTGCATTCAACTAACAGAGTTGAACCTTACTTTTGATTGAGCCGTTCTGAAACTCTCTTTCCGTAGAAACTGCAATTGGACATTCTGAGCGCTAAGAGGCCTATATTGGGAAAAATAATATCTTCAAATAAAAACTACACAGAAGCATTGTGTGAAACTTATTTCTGATATGTGCATTCAGCTAAGAGAGTTAAAACATACTTTTGATTGCGCAGTTCCGAACACTCTTTCTGTAGAAAATGCAAGTGGACATTCGGAGCGCTAAGAGGTTAATAGTGGAAAAAGGAATATATTCAAATATAAACTACACAGAAGCATTCTGTGAAACTTCTTTCTGTTCTGTGCATTCAACTAACAGGGTTGAACCTTACTTTTGATTGAGCCGTTCTGAAACACTCTTTCTGTAGAAACTGCAATTTGACATTCTGAGCGCTAAGAGGCCTATATTGGGAAAAAGAATATCTTCAAATAAAAACTACACAGATACATTCTCTGAAACTTATTTCTGATCTGTAAATTCAGTTAACAGAGCTAAACCATATTTTTGATTGAGCAGTTATGAAACACTCTTTTTGAAGAAAATGCAAGTGGACATTGTGAGCGCTAAGATTGTAATAGAGGAAAAAGGAATATCTCCAATTAAAAACTACACAGAAGCATTCTCTGAAACCCCTTTCTGTTCTCCGCATTCAACTAACAGAGTTGAGCCTTACTTTCGAAGGAGCAGTTCTGAAACACACTTTGTGTAGAAACTGCCAGTGGATATTCGGAGCGCTAAGTGGGTAATAGTCCAAAAAGGAGTATCTTCAACTAAATACTACACAGAAGCATTCTGTGAAACTTCTTTCTGTTCTGTGTATTCAACTAAGAGAGTTGAACCTGACATTTGATTGAGGCGTTCTGAAACACTCTTTCTGTAGAAACTGCAATTGGACATTCTGAGCGTTGAGAGGCCTATATTGGGAATAATAATATCTTCAAATAAAAACTACACAGAAGCATTGTTTGAAACTTATTTCTGATATGTGCATTCAGCTAACAGAGTTAAACCATACTTTTGATTGCTCAGTTCAGAACACTCTTTCTGTAGAAAATGTAAGTGGACTTTCGGAGCGCTAAGAGGGTAATAGTGGAAAAAGGAATATATTCAAATATAAACTACACAGAAGCATTCTGTGAAACTTCTTTCTGTTCTGTGCATTCAACTACCAGCGTTGAACCTTAATTTTGATTGAGCCGTTCTGAAACACTCTTTCTGTAGAAACTGCAATTGGACATTCTGAGCGCTAAGAGGCCTATATTGGGAAAAATAATATCTTCAAATAAAAACCACACAGAAGCATTGTTTGAAACTTATTTCTGATATGTGCATTCAGCTAACAGAGTTAAACCATACTTTTGATTGCGCAGTTCCGAAAACTCTTTCTGTAAAAAATGCAAGTGGACATTCGGAGCGCTAAGAGGGTAATAGTGGAAAAAGGAATATATTCAAATATAAACTACACAGAAGCATTCACTGAAACCACTTTCTGTTCTGTGCATTCAACTACCAGGGTTGAACCTTACTTTTGATTGAGCCGTTCTGAAACACTCTTTCTGTAGAAACTGCAATTGGACATTCTGAGCGCTAAGAGGCCTACATTGGGAAAAAGAATATCTACAAATAAAAACTACACAGAAGCATTCTGTGAAACTTCTTTCTGTTCTGTTCATTCAACTAAAAGAGTTGAACCTTAGTTTTGATTGAGCCGTTCTGAAACACTCTTTCTGTAGAAAATGCAAGTGGAGATTCGGAGCGCTAAGAGGGTAATAGTGGAAAAAGGAATGTCTTCAAATATAAACTACACAGAATCATTCTGTGAAACTTCTTTCTGATCTGTGCATTCAGCTAACAGAGTTAAACTATACATTTGATGGAGCAGATCTGAACACTCTTTCTGTAGAAAATGCAACTGGACATTTGGAGCGCTAAGAGGGTAGTAGTGGAAAAAGGAATATATTCAAATATAAACTACACAGAAGCATTCTGTGAAACTTCTTTCTGATCTGAGCATTCAGCTAACAGAGTTAAACCATACATTTGATTGAGCAGTTTTGAAACACTCTGTCTGTAGAAAATGCAACTGGACATTCGTAGCGCTAAGTGGGTAATAGTGGAAAAAACAATATGTTCAAATATGAACTACACAGAAACATTGTATGAAACTACTTTCTGTTCTGTGCATTCAACTAACAGAGTTGAACCTTACTTTTGATTGAGCCGTTCTGAAACTCTCTTTCCGTAGAAACTGCAATTGGACATTCTGAGCGCTAAGAGGCCTATATTGGGAAAAATAATATCTTCAAATAAAAACTACACAGAAGCATTGTGTGAAACTTATTTCTGATATGTGCATTCAGCTAAGAGAGTTAAAACATACTTTTGATTGCGCAGTTCCGAACACTCTTTCTGTAGAAAATGCAAGTGGACATTCGGAGCGCTAAGAGGTTAATAGTGGAAAAAGGAATATATTCAAATATAAACTACACAGAAGCATTCTGTGAAACTTCTTTCTGTTCTGTGCATTCAACTACCAGGGTTGAACCTTACTTTTGATTGAGCCGTTCTGAAACACTCTTTCTGTAGAAACTGCAATTTGACATTCTGAGCGCTAAGAGGCCTATATTGGGAAAAAGAATATCTTCAAATAAAAACTACACAGATACATTCTCTGAAACTTATTTCTGATCTGTAAATTCAGTTAACAGAGCTAAACCATATTTTTGATTGAGCAGTTATGAAACACTCTTTTTGAAGAAAATGCAAGTGGACATTGTGAGCGCTAAGATTGTAATAGAGGAAAAAGGAATATCTCCAATTAAAAACTACACAGAAGCATTCTCTGAAACCCCTTTCTGTTCTCCGCATTCAACTAACAGAGTTGAGCCTTACATTCGAAGGAGCAGTTCTGAAACACACTTTGTGTAGAAACTGCCAGTGGATATTCGGAGCGCTAAGTGGGTAATAGTCAAAAAAGGAGTATCTTCAACTAAATACTACACAGAAGCATTCTGTGAAACTTCTTTCTGTTCTGTGTATTCAACTAAGAGAGTTGAACCTGACATTTGATTGAGGCGTTCTGAAACACTCTTTCTGTAGAAACTGCAATTGGACATTCTGAGCGTTGAGAGGCCTATATTGGGAATAATAATATCTTCAAATAAAAACTACACAGAAGCATTGTTTGAAACTTATTTCTGATATGTGCATTCAGCTAACAGAGTTAAACCATACTTTTGATTGCTCAGTTCTGAACACTCTTTCTGTAGAAAATGCAAGTGGACATTCGGAGCGCTAAGAGGGTAATAGTGGAAAAAGGAATATATTCAAATATAAACTACACAGAAGCATTCTGTGAAACTTCTTTCTGTTCCGTGCATTCAACTACCATGGTTGAACCTTACTTTTGATTGAGCCGTTCTGAAACACTCTTTCTGTAGAATCTGCAATTGGACATTCTGAGCGCTAAGAGTCCTATATTGGGAACAATAATATCTTCAAATAAAAACTACACAGAAGCATTGTTTGAAACTTATTTCTGATATGTGCATTCAGCTAACAGAGTTAAACCATACTTTTGATTGCGCAGTTCAGAACACTCTTTCTGTAAAAAATGCAAGTGGACATTCGGAGCGCTAAGAGGGTAATAGTGGAAAAAGGAATATATTCAAATATAAACTACACAGAAGCATTCTGTGAAACTTCTTTCTGTTCTGTGCATTCAACTACCAGGGTTGAACCTTACTTTTGATTGAGCCGTTCTGAAACACTCTTTCTGTAGAAACTGCAATTGGACATTCTGAGCGCTAAGAGGCCTACATTGGGAAAAAGAATATCTACAAATAAAAACTACACAGAAGCATTCTGTGAAACTTCTTTCTGTTCTGTTAATTCAACTAAAAGAGTTGAACCTTAGTTTTGATTGAGCCGTTCTGAAACACTCTTTCTGTAGAAAATGCAAGTGGAGATTCGGAGCGCTAAGAGGGTAATAGTGGAAAAAGGAATGTCTTCAAATATAAACTACACAGAATCATTCTGTGAAACTTCTTTCTGATCTGTGCATTCAGCTAACAGAGTTAAACTATACATTTGATTGAGCAGATCTGAACACTCTTTCTGTAGAAAATGCAACTGGACATTTGGAGCGCTAAGAGGGTAGTAGTGGAAAAAGGAATATATTCAAATATAAACTACACAGAAGCATTCTGTGAAACTTCTTTCTGATCTGAGCATTCAGCTAACAGATTTAAACCATACATTTGATTGAGCAGTTTTGAAATACTCTGTCTGTAGAAAATGCAACTGGACATTCGTAGCGCTAAGTGGGTAATAGTGGAAAAAACAATATGTTCAAATATGAACTACACAGAAACATTGTATGAAACTTCTTTCTGTTCTGTGCATTCAACTAACAGAGTTGAACCTTACTTTTGATTGAGCCGTTCTGAAACTCTCTTTCCGTAGAAACTGCAATTGGACTTTCTGAGCGCTAAGAGGCCTATATTGGGAAAAATAATATCTTCAAATAAAAACTACACAGAAGCATTGTGTGAAACTTATTTCTGATATGTGCATTCAGCTAAGAGAGTTAAACCATACTTTTGATTGCGCAGTTCCGAACACTCTTTCTGTAGAAAATGCAAGTGGACATTCGGAGCGCTAAGAGGGTAATAGTGGAAAAAGGAATATATTCAAATATAAACTACACAGAAGCATTCTGTGAAACTTCTTTCTGTTCTGTGCATTCAACTACCAGGGTTGAACCTTACTTTTGATTGAGCCGTTCTGAAACACTCTTTCTGTAGAAACTGCAATTGGACATTCTGAGCGCTAAGAGGCCTATATTGGGAAAAAGAATATCTACAAATAAAAACTACACAGAAGCATTCTGTGAAACTTCTTTCTGTTCTGTTCATTCAACTAAAAGAGTTGAACCTTAGTTTTGATTGATCCGTTCTGAAACACTCTTTCTGTAGAAAATGCAAGTGGAGATTCGGAGCGCTAAGAGGGTAATAGTGGAAAAAGGAATGTCTTCAAATATAAACTACACAGAATCATTCTGTGAAACTTCTTTCTGATCTGTGCATTCAGCTAACAGATTTAAACTATACATTTGATTGAGCAGATCTGAACACTCTTTCTGTAGAAAATGCAACTGGACATTTGGAGCGCTAAGAGGGTAGTAGTGGAAAAAGGAATATATTCAAATATAAACTACACAGAAGCATTCTGTGAAACTTCTTTCTGATCTGAGCATTCAGCTAACAGAGTTAAACCATACTTTTGATTGAGCAGTTTTGAAACACTCTGTCTTTAGAAAATGCAACTGGACATTCGTAGCGCTAAGTGGGTAATAGTGGAAAAAATAATATGTTCAAATATAAACTACACAGAAACATTGTATGAAACTTCTTTCTGTTCTGTGCATTCAACTAACAGAGTTGAACCTTACTTTTGATTGAGCCGTTCTGAAACTCTCTTTCCGTAGAAACTGCAATTGGACATTCTGAGCGCTAAGAGACCTATATTGGGAAAAATAATAACTTCAAATAAAAACTACACAGAAGCATTGTGTGAAACTTATTTCTGATATGTGCATTCAGTTAACAGAGTTAAACCATATTTTTGATTGCGCAGTTCCGAACACTCTTTCTGTAGAAAATGCAAGTGGACATTCGGAGCGCTAAGAGGGTAATAGTGGAAAAAGGAATGTCTTCAAATATAAAATACATAGAATCATTCTGTGAAACTTCTTTCTGATCTGTGCGTTCAGGTAACAGAGTTAAACCATACTTTTGATTGAGCAGATCTGAACACTCTTTCTGTAGAAAATGCAACTGGACATTTGGAGCGCTAAGAGGGTAGTAGTGGAAAAAGGAATATATTCAAATATAAACTACACAGAAGCATTCTGTGAAACTTCTTTCTGATCTGAGCATTCAGCTAACAGAGTTAAACCATACTTTTGATTGAGCAGTTTTGAAACACTCTGTCTGTAGAAAATGCAACTGGACATTCGTAGCACTAAGTGGGTAATAGTGGAAAAAAGAATATGTTCAAATATAAACTACACAGAAACATTGTATGAAACGTCTTTCTGTTCTGTGCATTCAACTAACAGAGTTGAACCTTACTTTTGATTGAGCCGTTCTGAAACACTCTTTCTGTAGAAACTGCAATTGGACATTCTAAGCGCTAAGAGGCCTACATTGGGAAAGAGAATATCTTCAAATAAAAACTACACAGATACATTCTCTGAAACTTATTTCTGATCTGTAAATTCAGTCAACAGAGCTAAACCATATTTTTGATTGAGCAGTTATGAAACACTCTTTTTGTAGAAAATGCAAGTGGACATTCGGAGCGCAAAGTTTGTAATAGAGGAAAAAGGAATATCTCCAATTAAAAACTACACAGAAGCATTCTCTGAAACCCCTTTCTGTTCTCCGCATTCAACTAACAGAGTTGAGCCTTACTTTCGAAGGAGCAGTTCTGAAACACACTTTGTGTAGAAACTGCCAGTGGATATTCGGAGCGCTAAGTGGGTAATAGTCCAAAAAGGAGTATCTTCAACTAAATACTACACAGAAGCATTCTGTGAAACTTCTTTCTGTTCTGTGCATTCAACTAAGAGAGTTGAACCTGACATTTGATTGAGGCGTTCTGAAACACTCTTTCTGTAGAAACTGCAATTGGACATTCTGAGCGCTGAGAGGCCTATATTGGGAATAATAATATCTACAAATAAAAACTACACAGAAGCATTGTTTGAAACTTATTTCTGATATGTGCATTCAGCTAACAGAGTTAAAACATACTTTTGATTGCTCAGTTCAGAACACTCTTTCTGTAGAAAATGTAAGTGGACATTCGGAGCGCTAAGAGGGTAATAGTGGAAAAAGGAATATATTCAAATATAAACTACACAGAAGCATTCTGTGAAACTTCTTTCTGTTCCGTGCATTCAACTACCAGGGTTGAACCTTACTTTTGATTGAGCCGTTCTGAAACACTCTTTCTGTAGAAACTGCAATTGGACATTCTGAGCGCTAAGAGGCCTATATTGGGAATAATAATAACTTCAAATAAAAACTACACAGAAGCATTGTTTGAAACTTATTTCTGATATGTGCATTCAGCTAACAGAGTTAAACCATACTTTTGATTGCGCAGTTCCGAACACTCTTTCTGTAAAAAATGCAAGTGGACATTCGGAGTGCTAAGAGGGTAATAGTGGAAAAAGGAATATATTCAAATATAAACTACACAGAAGCATTCTGTGAAACCACTTTCTGTTCTGTGCATTCAACTACCAGTGTCGAACCTTACTTTTGATTGAGCCGTTCTGAAACACTCTTTCTGTAGAAACTGCAATTGGACATTCTGAGCGTTGAGAGGCCTATATTGGGAATAAAAATATCTTCAAATAAAAACTACACAGAAGCATTGTTTGAAACTTATTTCTGATATGTGCATTCAGCTAACAGAGTTAAACCATACTTTTGATTGCTCAGTTCAGAACACACTTTCTGTAGAAAATGTAAGTGGACTTTCGGAGCGCTAAGAGGGTAATAGTGGAAAAAGGAATATATTAAAATATAAACTACACAGAAGCATTCTGTGAAACTTCTTTCTGTTCTGTGCATTCAACTACCAGCGTTGAACCTTAATTTTGATTGAGCCGTTCTGAAACACTCTTTCTGTAGAAACTGCAATTGGACATTCGGAGCGCTAAGAGGCCTATATTGGGAAAAATAATATCTTCAAATAAAAACTACACAGAAGCATTGTTTGAAACTTATTTCTGATATGTGCATTCAGCTAACAGAGTTAAACCATACTTTTGATTGCGCAGTTCCGAACACTCTTTCTGTAAAAAATGCAAGTGGACATTCGGAGCGCTAAGAGGGTAATAGTGGAAAAAGGAATATATTCAAATATAAACTACACAGAAGCATTCTGTGAAACCACTTTCTGTTCTGTGCATTCAACTACCAGGGTCGAACCTTACTTTTGATTGAGCCGTTCTGAAACACTCTTTCTGTAGAAACTGCAATTGGACATTCTGAGCGCTAAGAGGCCTACATTGGGAAAAAGAATATCTACAAATAAAAACTACACAGAAGCATTCTGTGAAACTTCTTTCTGTTCTGTTCATTCAACTAAAAGAGTTGAACCTTAGTTTTGATTGAGCCGTTCTGAAACACTCTTTCTGTAGAAAATGCAAGTGGAGATTCGGAGCGCTAAGAGGGTAATAGTGGAAAAAGGAATGTCTTCAAATATAAACTACACAGAATCATTCTGTGAAACTTCTTTCTGATCTGTGCATTCAGCTAACAGAGTTAAACTATACATTTGATTGAGCAGATCTGAACACTCTTTCTGTAGAAAATGCAACTGGACATTTGGAGCGATAAGAGGGTAGTAGTGGAAAAAGGAATATTTTCAAATATAAACTACACAGAAGCATTCTGTGAAACTTCTTTCTGATCTGAGCATTCAGCTAACAGATTTAAACCATACATTTGATTGAGCAGTTTTGAAACACTCTGTCTGTAGAAAATGCAACTGGACATTCGTAGCGCTAAGTGGGTAATAGTGGAAAAAACAATATGTTCAAATATGAACTACACAGAAACATTGTATGAAACTTCTTTCTGTTCTGTGCATTCAACTAACAGAGTTGAACCTTACTTTTGATTGAGCCGTTCTGAAACTCTCTTTCCGTAGAAACTGCAATTGGACTTTCTGAGCGCTAAGAGGCCTATATTGGGAAAAATAATATCTTCAAATAAAAACTACACAGAAGCATTGTGTGAAACTTATTTCTGATATGTGCATTCAGCTAAGAGAGTTAAACCATACTTTTGATTGCGCAGTTCCGAACACTCTTTCTGTAGAAAATGCAAGTGGAGATTCGGAGCGCTAAGAGGGTAATAGTGGAAAAAGGAATGTCTTCAAATATAAACTACAAAGAATCATTCTGTGAAACTTCTTTCTGATCTGTGCATTCAGCTAACAGATTTAAAATATACATTTGATTGAGCAGATCTGAACACTCTTTCTGTAGAAAATGCAACTGGACATTTGGAGCGCTAAGAGGGTAGTAGTGGAAAAAGGAATATATTCAAATATAAACTACACAGAAGCATTCTGTGAAACTTCTTTCTGATCTGAGCATTCAGCTAACAGAGTTAAACCATACTTTTGATTGAGCAGTTTTGAAACACTCTGTCTTTAGAAAATGCAACTGGACATTCGTAGCGCTAAGTGGGTAATAGTGGAAAAAATAATATGTTCAAATATAAACTACACAGAAACATTGTATGAAACTTCTTTCTGTTCTGTGCATTCAACTAACAGAGTTGAACCTTACTTTTGATTGAGCCGTTCTGAAACTCTCTTTCCGTAGAAACTGCAATTGGACATTCTGAGCGCTAAGAGGCCTATATTGGGAAAAATAATATCTTCAAATAAAAACTACACAGAAGCATTGTGTGAAACTTATTTCTGATATGTGCATTCAGTTAACAGAGTTAAACCATACTTTTGATTGCACAGTTCCGAACACTCTTTCTGTAGAAAATGCAAGTGGACATTCGGAGCGCTAAGAGGGTAATAGTGGAAAAAGGAATGTCTTCAAATATAAAATACATAGAATCATTCTGTGAAACTTCTTTCTGATCTGTGCGTTCAGGTAACAGAGTTAAACCATACTTTTGATTGAGCAGATCTGAACACTCTTTCTGTAGAAAATGCAACTGGACATTTGGAGCGCTAAGAGGGTAGTAGTGGAAAAAGGAATATATTCAAATATAAACTACACAGAAGCATTCTGTGAAACTTCTTTCTGATCTGAGCATTCAGCTAAGAGAGTTAAACCATACTTTTGATTGAGCAGTTTTGAAACACTCTGTCTGTAGAAAATGCAACTGGACATTCGTAGCGCTAAGTGGGTAATAGTGGAAAAAAGAATATGTTCAAATATAAACTACACAGAAACATTGTATGAAACGTCTTTCTGTTCTGTGCATTCAACTATCAGAGTTGAACCTTACTTTTGATTGAGCCGTTCTGAAACACTCTTTCTGTAGAAACTGCAATTGGACATTCTAAGCGCTAAGAGGCCTACATTGGGAAAGAGAATATCTTCAAATAAAAACTACACAGATACATTCTCTGAAACTTATTTCTGATCTGTAAATTCAGTCAGCAGAGCTAAACCATATTTTTGATTGAGCAGTTATGAAACACTCTTTTTGTAGAAAATGCAAGTGGACATTCGGAGCGCAAAGTTTGTAATAGAGGAAAAAGGAATATCTCCAATTAAAAACTACACAGAAGCATTCTCTGAAACCCCTTTCTGTTCTCCGCATTCAACTAACAGAGTTGAGCCTTACTTTCGAAGGAGCAGTTCTGAAACACACTTTGTGTAGAAACTGCCAGTGGATATTCGGAGCGCTAAGAGGGTAATAGTGGAAAAAGGAATATATTCAAATATAAACTACACAGAAGCATTCTGTGAAACATCTTTCTGTTCCGTGCATTCAACTACCAGGGTTGAACCTTACTTTTGATTGAGCCGTTCTGAAACACTCTTTCTGTAGAAACTGCAATTGGACATTCTGAGCGCTAAGAGGCCTATATTGGGAATAATAATATCTTCATATAAAAACTACACAGAAGCATTGTTTGAAACTTATTTCTGATATGTGCATTCAGCTAACAGAGTTAAACCATACTTTTGATTGCGCAGCTCAGAACACTCTTTCTGTAAAAAATGCAAGTGGACATTCGGAGCGCTAAGAGGGTAATAGTGGAAAAAGGAATATATTCAAATATAAACTACACAGAAGCATTCTGTGAAACTTCTTTCTGTTCTGTGCATTCAACTACCAGGGTTGAACCTTACTTTTGATTGAGCCGTTCTGAAACACTCTTTCTGTAGAAACTGCAATTGGACATTCTGAGCGCTAAGAGGCCTATATTGGGAAAAATAATATCTTCAAATAAAAACTACACAGAAGCATTGTGTGAAACTTATTTCTGATATGTGCATTCAGCTAACAGAGTTAAACCATACTTTGATTGCGCAGTTCCGAACACTCTTTCTGTAGAAAATGCAAGTGTACATTCGGAGAGCTAAGAGGGTAATAGTGGAACAAGGAATATATTCAAATATAAACTACACAGTAGCATTCTGCGAAACTTTTTTCTGTTCTGTGCATTCAACTAACAGAGCTGAACGTTACTTTTGATTGAGCCGTTCTGAAACACTCTTTCTGTAGAAACTGCAATTGGACATTCTAAGCGCTAAGAGGCCTACATTGGGAAAAAGAATATCTTCAAATAAAAACTACACAGATACATTCTCTGAAACTTATTTCTGATCTGTAATTTCAGTTAACAGAGCTAAACCATATTTTTGATTGAGCAGTTATGAAACACTCTTTTTGTAGAAAATGCAAGTGGACATTGGGAGCACTAAGATTGTAATAGAGGAAAAAGGAATATCTCCAATTAAAAACTACACAGAAGCATTCTCTGAAACCCCTTTCTGTTCTCCGCATTCAACTAACAGAATTGAGCCTTACATTCGAAGGAGCAGTTCTGAAACACACTTTGTGTAGAAACTGCCAGTGGATATACGGAGCGCTAAGTGGGTAATAGTCCAAAAAGGAGTATCTTCAACTAAATACTACACAGAAGCATTCTGTGAAACTTCTTTCTGTTCTGTGTATTCAACTAAGAGAGTTGAACCTGACATTTGATTGAGGCGTTCTGAAACACTCTTATTGTAGAAACTGCAATTGGACATTCTGAGCGTTGAGAGGCCTATATTGGGAATAATAATATCTTCAAATAAAAACTACACAGAAGCATTGTTTGAAACTTATTTCTGATATGTGCATTCAGCTAACAGAGGTAAACCATACTTTTGATTGCTCAGTTCAGAACACTCTTTCTGTAGAAAATGTAAGTGGACTTTCGGAGCGCTAAGAGGGTAGTAGTGGAAAAAGGAATATATTAAAATATAAACTACACAGAAGCATTCTGTGAAACTTCTTTCGGTTCTGTGCATTCAACTACCAGCGTTGAACCTTAATTTTGATTGAGCCGTTCTGAAACACTCTTTCTGTAGAAACTGCAATTGGACATTCTGAGCGCTAAGAGGCCTACATTGGGAAAAAGAATATCTACAAATAAAACTACACAGAAGCATTCTGTGAAACTTCTTTCTGTTCTGTTCATTCAACTAAAAGAGTTGAACCTTAGTTTTGATTGAGCCGTTCTGAAACACTCTTTCTGTAGAAAATGCAAGTGGAGATTCGGAGCGCTAAGAGGGTAATAGTGGAAAAAGGAATGTCTTCAAATATAAACTACACAGAATCATTCTGTGAAACTTCTTTCTGATCTGTGCATTCAGCTAACAGAGTTAAACTATACATTTGATTGAGCAGATCTGAACACTCTTTCTGTAGAAAATGCAACTGGACATTTGGAGCGCTAAGAGGGTTGTAGTGGAAAAAGGAATATATTCAAATATAAACTACACAGAAGCATTCTGTGAAACTTCTTTCTGATCTGAGCATTCAGCTAACAGAGTTAAACCATACTTTTGATTGAGCAGTTTTGAAACACTCTGTCTGTAGAAAATGCAACTGGACATTCGTAGCGCTAAGTGGGTAATAGTGGAAAAAAAAATATGTTCAAATATGAACTACACAGAAACATTGTATGAAACTTCTTTCTGTTCTGTGCATTCAACTAACAGAGTTGAACCTTATTATTGATTGAGCCGTTCTGAAACTCTCTTTCCATAGAAACTGCAATTGGACATTCTGAGCGCTAAGAGGCCTATATTGGGAAAAATAATATCTTCAAATAAAAACTACACAGAAGCATTGTGTGAAACTTATTTCTGATATGTGCATTCAGCTAACAGAGTTAAACCATACTTTTGATTGCGCAGTTCCGAACACTCTTTCTGTAGAAAATGCAAGTGGACATTCGGAGTGCTAAGAGGGTAATAGTGGAAAAAGGAATATATTCAAATATAAACTACACAGAAGCATTCTGTGAAACTTCTTTCTGTTCTGTGCATTCAACTACCAGGGTTGAACCTTACTTTTGATTGAGCCGTTCTGAAACACTCTTTCTGTAGAAACTGCAATTGGACATTCTGAGCGCTAAGAGGCCTATATTGGGAAAAAGAATATCTACAAATAAAAACTACACAGAAGCATTCTGTGAAACTTCTTTCTGTTCTGTTCATTCAACTAAAAGAGTTGAACCTTAGTTTTGATTGATCCGTTCTGAAACACTCTTTCTGTGGAAAATGCCAGTGGAGATTCTGAGCGCTAAGTGGGTAATAGTGGAAAAAGGAATGTCTTCAAATATAAACTACACAGAATCATTCTGTGAAACTTCTTTCTGATCTGTGCATTCAGCTAACAGATTTAAACTATACATTTGATTGAGCAGATCTGAACACTCTTTCTGTAGAAAATGCAACTGGCCATTTGGAGCGCTAAGAGGGTAGTAGTGGAAAAAGGAATATATTCAAATATAAACTACACAGAAGCATTCTGTGAAACTTCTTTCTGATCTGAGCATTCAGCTAACAGAGTTAAACCATACTTTTGATTGAGCAGTTTTGAAACACTCTGTCTTTAGAAAATGCAACTGGACATTCGTAGCGCTAAGTGGGTAATAGTGGAAAAAATAATATGTTCAAATATAAACTACACAGTAGCATTCTGTGAAACTTCTTTCTGTTCTGTGCATTCAACTAACAGAGTTGAACCTTACTTTTGATTGAGCCGTTCTGAAACACTCTTACTGTAGAAACTGCAATTGGACATTCTAAGCGCTAAGAGGCCTACATTGGGAAAAAGAATATCTTCAAATAAAAACTACACAGATACATTCTCTGAAACTTATTTCTGATCTGTAAATTCAGTTAACAGAGCTAAACCATATTTTTGATTGAGCAGTTATGAAACACTCTTTTTGTAGAAAATGCAAGTGGACATTCGGAGCGCTAAGATTGTAATAGAGGAAAAAGGAATATCTCCAATTAAAAACTACACAGAAGCATTCTCTGAAACCCCTTTCTGTTCTCCGCATTCAACTAAGAGTGTTGAGCCTTACTTTCGAAGGAGCAGTTCTGAAACACACTTTGTGTAGAAACTGAAAGTGGATATTTGGAGCGCTAAGTGGGTAATAGTCCAAAAAGGAGTATCTTCAACTAAATACTACACAGAAGCATTCTGTGAAACTTCTTTCTGTTCTGTGCATTCAACTAAGAGAGTTGAACCTGACATTTGATTGAGGCGTTCTGAAACACTCTTTCTGTAGAAACTGCAATTGGACATTCTGAGCGCTGAGAGGCCTATATTGGGAATAATAATATCTTCAAATAAAAACTACACAGAAGCATTGTTTGAAACTTATTTCTGATATGTGCATTCAGCTAACAGATTTAAACCATACTTTTGATTGCTCAGTTCAGAACACTCTTTCTATAGAAAATGTAAGTGGACATTCGGAGCGCTAAGAGTGTAATAGTGGAAAAAGGAATATATTCAATTATAAACTACACAGAAGCATTCTGTGAAACTTCTTTCTGTTCTGTGCATTCAACTATCAGGGTTGAACCTTAATTTTGATTGAGCCGTTCTGAAACACTCTTTCTGTAGAAACTGCAATTGGACATTCTGAGCGCTAAGAGGCCTATATTGGGAATAATAATATCTTCAAATAAAAACTACACAGAAGCATTGTTTGAAACTTATTTCTGATATGTGCATTCAGCTAACAGAGTTAAACCATACTTTTGATTGCGCAGTTCAGAACACTCTTTCTGTAAAAAATGCAAGTGGACATTCGGAGCGCTAAGAGGGTAATAGTGGAAAAAGGAATATATTCACATATAAACTACACAGAAGCATTCTGTGAAATTTCTATCTGTTCTGTGCATTCAACTACCAGGTTTGAACCTTAATTTTGATTGAGCCGTTCTGAAACACTCTTTCTGTAGAAACTGCAATTGGACATTCTGAGCGCTAAGGGGCCTATATTGGGAAAAAGAATATCTACAAATAAAAACTACACAGAAGCATTCTGTGAACCTTCTTTCTGTTCTGTTCATTCAGTTAACAGAGATAAAACATATTTTTGATTGAGCAGTTATGAAACACTCTTTTTGTAGAAAATGCAAGTGGAGATTCGGAGCGCTAAGAGGGTAATAGTGGAAAAAGGAATGTCTTCAAATATAAACTACACAGAATCATTCGGTGAAACTTCTTTCTGATCTGTGCATTCAGCTAACAGAGTTAAACCATACTTTTGATTGAGCAGATCTGAACACTCTTTCTGTAGAAAATGCAACTGGACATTTGGAGCGCTAAGAGCGTAGTAGTGGAAAAAGGAATATATTCAAATATAAACTACACAGAAGCATTCTGTGAAACTTCTTTCTGATCTGAGCATTCAGCTAACAGAGTTAAACCATACTTTTGATTGAGCAGTTTTGAAATATTCTGTCTGTAGGAAATGCAACTGGACATTCGTAGCGCTAAGTGGGTAATAGTGGAAAAAAAATATGTTCAAATAGAAACTACACAGAAGCATTGTATGAAACTTCTTTCTGTTCTGTGCATTCAACTAACAGAGTTGAACCTTACTTTTGATTGAGCCGTTCTGAAACACTCTTTCTGTAGAAACTGCAATTGCACATTCTGAGCGCTAGGAGGCCTATATTGGGAAAAAGAATGTCTACAAATAAAAACTACACAGAAGAATTGTGTGAAACTTCTTTCTGTTCTGTTTGTTCAACTAAAAGAGTTGAACCTTAGTTTTAATTGAGCCGTTCTGAAACACTCTTTCTGTAGAAAATGCAAGTGGAGATTCGGAGCGCTTAGAGGGTAATAGTGGAAAAAGGAATGTCTCCAAATATAAACTACACAGAATCATTCTGTGAAACTTCTTTCTGATCTGTGCATTCAGCTAACAGAGTTAAACAATACATTGGATTGAGCAGATCTGAACACTCTTTCTGTAGAAAATGCAAATGGACATTTGGAGCGCTAAGAGAGTAGTAGTGGAAAAAGGAATATATTCAAATATAAACTACACAGAAGCATTCTGTGAAACTTCTTTCTGATCTGAGCATTCAGCTAACAGAGTTAAACCATACTTTTGATTGAGCAGTTTTGAAACACTCTGTCTGTAGAAAATGCAGCTGGACATTCGTAGCGCTAAGTGGGTAATAGTGGAAAAAAGAATATGTTCAAATATAAACTACACAGAAGCATTGTGTGAAACTTCTTTCTGTTCTATGCATTCAACTAACAGAGTTGAACCTTACTTTTGATTGAGCCTTTCTGAAACACTCTTTCTGTAGAAACTGCAATTGTACATTCTGAGCGCTAAGAGGCCTCTATTGGGAAAAATAATATCTTCAAATAAAAACTACACAGAAGCATTGTGTGAAACTTATTTCTGATATGTTCATTAAGCTAACAGAGGTAAACCATACTTTTGATTGCGCAGTTCTGAACACTCTTTCTGTAGAAAATGCAAGTGGACATTCGGAGCGCTAAGAGGGTAATAGTGGAAAAAGGAATATATTCAAATATAAACTACACAGTAGCATTCTGTGAAAATTCTTTCTGTTCTGTGCATTCAACTAACAGAGTTGAACCTTACTTTTGATTGAGCCGTTCTGAAACACTCTTTCTGTAGAAACTGCAATTGGACATGCTAAGCGCTAAGAGGCCTACATTGGGAAAAAGAATATCTTCAAATAAAAACTACACAGATGCATTCTGTGAAACTTATTTCTGATCTGTAAATTCAGTTAACAGAGATAAAACATATTTTTGATTGAGCAGTTATGAAACACTCTTTTTGTAGAAAATGCAAGTGGAGATTCGGAGCGCTAAGAGGGTAAGAGTGGAAAAAGAAATGTCTTCAAATATAAACTACACAGAATCATTCGGTGAAACTTCTTTCTGATCTGTGCATTCAGCTAACAGAGTTAAACCATACTTTTTTTTTTTTTTTTTTTTTTTTTTTTTTTTTTTTTTTTTTTTTTTTTTTTTTTTTTTTTTTTTTTTTTTTTTTTTTTTTTATTTATTTTTTTTTTATTATACTTTAGAGTTTTAGGGTACATGTGCACAATGTGCAGGTTTGTTACATATGTATCCATGTGCCATGTTGATTTCCTGCACCCATTAACTCTTCATTTAGCATTAGGTGTATCTCCTAATGCTGTCCCTCCCCCCTCCCCCCACCCCACAACAGTCCCCGGAGCGTGATGTTCCCCTTCCTGTGTCCATGAGTTCTCATTGTTCAATTCCCACCTATGAGTGAGAACATGCGGTGTTTGGTTTTTTGTCCTTGCGATAGTTTACTGAGAATGATGTTTTCCAGTTTCATCCATGTCCCTACAAAGGACACGAACTCATCATTTTTTATGGCTGCATAGTATTCCATGGTGTATATGTGCCACATTTTCTTAATCCAGTCTATCGTTGTTGGACATTTGGGTTGGTTCCAACTCTTTGCTATTGTGAATAGTGCCGCAATCAACATACGTGTGCATGTGTCTTTATAGCAGCATGATTTATAGTCCTTTGGGTATATACCCAGTAATGGGATGGCTGGGTCAAATGGTATTTCTAGTTCTAGATCCCTGAGGAATCGCCACACCGACTTCCACAATGGTTGAACTAGTTTACAGTCCCACCAACAGTGTAAAAGTGTTCCTATTTCTCCACATCCTCTCCAGCACCTGTTGTTTCCTGATTTTTTAATGATGGCCATTCTAACTGGTGTGAGATGGTATCTCACTGTGGTTTTGATTTGCATTTCTCTGATGGCCAGTGATGAGGAGCATTTCTTCATGTGTTTTTTGGCTGCATAAATGTCTTCTTTTGAGAAGTGTCTGTTCATGTCCTCTGCCCACTTTTTGATGGGGTTGTTTGTTTTTTTCTTGTAAATTTGTTTGAGTTCATTGTAGATTCTGGATATTAGCCCTTTGTCAGATGAGTAGGTTGCAAAAATTTTCTCCCATTGTGTAGGTTGCCTGTTCACTCTGATGATAGTTTCTTTGGCGGTGCAGAAGCTCTTGAGTTTAGTGAGATCCCATTTGTCGATTTTGGCTTTTGTTGCCATTGCTTTTGGTGTTTTAGATATGAAGTCCTTGCCCACACCTATGTCCTGAATGGTATTGCCTAGGTTTTCTTGTAGGATTTTAATGGTTTTAGGTATAACATATAAGTCTTTAATCCATCTTGAATTAATTTTTGTATAAGGTGTAAGGAAGGGATCCAGTTTCAGCTTTCTACATATGGCTAGCCAGTTTTCCCAGCACCATTTCTTAAATAGGGAATCCTTTCCCCATTTCTTGTTTTTGTCAGGTTTGTCAAAGATCAGATAGTTGTAGCTATGTGGCATCATTTCTGAGGGCTCTGTTCTGTTCCATTGATCTATGTCTCTGTGGTGGTACCAGTACCATGCTGTTTTGTAAACCATACTTTTGATTGAGCAGATCTGAACACTCTTTCTGTAGAAAATGCAACTGGACATTTGGAGCGCTAAGAGCGTAGTAGTGGAAAAAGGAATATATTCAAATATAAACTACACAGAAGCATTCTGTGAAACTTCTTTCTGATCTGAGCATTCAGCTAACAGAGTTAAACCATAGTTTTGATTGAGCAGTTTTGAAACACTCTGTCTGTAGAAAATGCAACTGGACATTCGTAGCGCTAAGTGGGTAATAGTGGAAAAAAGAATATGTTCAAATATAAACTACACAGAAGCATTGTATGAAACTTCTTTCTGTTCTGTGCATTCAACTAACAGAGTTGAACCTTACTTTTGATTGAGCCGTTCTGAAACACTCTTTCTGTAGAAACTGCAATTGGACATTCTGAGCGCTAGGAGGCCTATATTGGGAAAAAGAATGTCTACAAATAAAAACTACACATAAGAATTGTGTGAAACTTCTTTCTGTTCTGTTTGTTCAAGTAAAAGAGTTGAACCTTAGTTTTGATTGTGCCGTTCTGAAACACCCTTTCTGTAGAAAATGCAAGTGGAGATTCCGAGCGCTAAGAGGGTAATAGTGGAAAAAGGAATGTCTCCAAATATAAACTACACAGAATCATTCTGTGAAACTTCTTTCTGATCTGTGCATTCAGCTAACAGAGTTAAACCATACTTTTGATTGAGCAGATCTGAACACTCTTTCTGTAGAAAATGCAACTGGACATTTGGAGCACTAAGAGAGTAGTAGTGGAAAAAGGAATATATTCAAATATAAACTACACAGATGCATTCTGTGAAACTTCTTTCTGATCTGAGCATTCAGCTATCAGAGTTAAACCATACTTTTGATTGAGCAGTTTTGAAACACTCTGTCTGTAGAAAATGCAACTGGACATTCGTAGCGCTAAGTGGCTAATAGTGGAAAAAAGAATATGTTCAAATATAAACTACACAGAAGCATTTTATGAAACTTCTTTCTGTTCTGTGCATTCAACTAACAGAGTTGAACCTTACTTTTGATTGAGCCTTTCTGAAACACTCTTTCTGTAGAAACTGCAATTGGACATTCTGAGCGCTAAGAGGCCTATATTGGGAAAAATAATATCTTCAAATAAAAACTACACAGAAGCTTTGTGTGAAACATATTTCTGATATGTTCATTAAGCTAACAGAGTTAAACCATACTTTTGATTGCGCAGTTCTGAACACTCTTTCTGTAGAAAATGCAAGTGGACATTCGGAGCGCTAAGAGGGTAATAGTGGAAAAAGGAATATATTCAAATATAAACTACACAGTAGCATTCTGTGAAACTTCTTTCTGTTCTGTGCATTCAACTAACAGAGTTGAACCTTACTTTTGATTGAGCCGTTCTGAAACACTCTTTCTGTAGAAACTGCAATTGGACATGCTAAGCGCTAAGAGGCCTACATTGGGAAAAAGTATATCTTCAAATAAAAACTACACAGAAGCATTGTTTGAAACTTATTTCTGATATGTGCATTCAGCTAACAGAGTTAAACCATACTTTTGATTGCGCAGCTCAGAACACTCTTTCTGTAAAAAATGCAAGTGGACATTCGGAGCGCTAAGAGGGTAATAGTGGAAAAAGGAATATATTCAAATATAAACTACACAGAAGCATTCTGTGAAACTTCTTTCTGTTCTGTGCATTCAACTACCAGGGTTGAACCTTACTTTTGATTGAGCCGTTCTGAAACACTCTTTCTGTAGAAACTGCAATTGGACATTCTGAGCGCTAAGAGGCCTATATTGGGAAAAATAATATCTTCAAATAAAAACTACACAGAAGCATTGTGTGAAACTTATTTCTGATATGTGCATTCAGCTAACAGAGTTAAACCATACTTTGATTGCGCAGTTCCGAACACTCTTTCTGTAGAAAATGCAAGTGTACATTCGGAGAGCTAAGAGGGTAATAGTGGAACAAGGAATATATTCAAATATAAACTACACAGTAGCATTCTGCGAAACTTTTTTCTGTTCTGTGCATTCAACTGACAGAGCTGAACGTTACTTTTGATTGAGCCGTTCTGAAACACTCTTTCTGTAGAAACTGCAATTGGACATTCTAAGCGCTAAGAGGCCTACATTGGGAAAAAGAATATCTTCAAATAAAAACTACACAGATACATTCTCTGAAACTTATTTCTGATCTGTAATTTCAGTTAACAGAGCTAAACCATATTTTTGATTGAGCAGTTATGAAACACTCTTTTTGTAGAAAATGCAAGTGGACATTGGGAGCACTAAGATTGTAATAGAGGAAAAAGGAATATCTCCAATTAAAAACTACACAGAAGCATTCTCTGAAACCCCTTTCTGTTCTCCGCATTCAACTAACAGAATTGAGCCTTACATTCGAAGGAGCAGTTCTGAAACACACTTTGTGTAGAAACTGCCAGTGGATATACGGAGCGCTAAGTGGGTAATAGTCCAAAAAGGAGTATCTTCAACTAAATACTACACAGAAGCATTCTGTGAAACTTCTTTCTGTTCTGTGTATTCAACTAAGAGAGTTGAACCTGACATTTGATTGAGGCGTTCTGAAACACTCTTATTGTAGAAACTGCAATTGGACATTCTGAGCGTTGAGAGGCCTATATTGGGAATAATAATATCTTCAAATAAAAACTACACAGAAGCATTGTTTGAAACTTATTTCTGATATGTGCATTCAGCTAACAGAGTTAAACCATACTTTTGATTGCTCAGTTCAGAACACTCTTTCTGTAGAAAATGTAAGTGGACTTTCGGAGCGCTAAGAGGGTAGTAGTGGAAAAAGGATTATATTAAAATATAAACTACACAGAAGCATTCTGTGAAACTTCTTTCGGTTCTGTGCATTCAACTACCAGCGTTGAACCTTAATTTTGATTGAGCCGTTCTGAAACACTCTTTCTGTAGAAACTGCAATTGGACATTCTGAGCGCTAAGAGGCCTACATTGGGAAAAAGAATATCTACAAATAAAACTACACAGAAGCATTCTGTGAAACTTCTTTCTGTTCTGTTCATTCAACTAAAAGAGTTGAACCTTAGTTTTGATTGAGCCGTTCTGAAACACTCTTTCTGTAGAAAATGCAAGTGGAGATTCGGAGCGCTAAGAGGGTAATAGTGGAAAAAGGAATGTCTTCAAATATAAACTACACAGAATCATTCTGTGAAACTTCTTTCTGATCTGTGCATTCAGCTAACAGAGTTAAACTATACATTTGATTGAGCAGATCTGAACACTCTTTCTGTAGAAAATGCAACTGGACATTTGGAGCGCTAAGAGGGTTGTAGTGGAAAAAGGAATATATTCAAATATAAACTACACAGAAGCATTCTGTGAAACTTCTTTCTGATCTGAGCATTCAGCTAACAGAGTTAAACCATACTTTTGATTGAGCAGTTTTGAAACACTCTGTCTGTAGAAAATGCAACTGGACATTCGTAGCGCTAAGTGGGTAATAGTGGAAAAAAAAATATGTTCAAATATGAACTACACAGAAACATTGTATGAAACTTCTTTCTGTTCTGTGCATTCAACTAACAGAGTTGAACCTTATTATTGATTGAGCCGTTCTGAAACTCTCTTTCCGTAGAAACTGCAATTGGACATTCTGAGCGCTAAGAGGCCTATATTGGGAAAAATAATATCTTCAAATAAAAACTACACAGAAGCATTGTGTGAAACTTATTTCTGATATGTGCATTCAGCTAACAGAGTTAAACCATACTTTTGATTGCGCAGTTCCGAACACTCTTTCTGTAGAAAATGCAAGTGGACATTCGGAGTGCTAAGAGGGTAATAGTGGAAAAAGGAATATATTCAAATATAAACTCCACAGAAGCATTCTGTGAAACTTCTTTCTGTTCTGTGCATTCAACTACCAGGGTTGAACCTTACTTTTGATTGAGCCGTTCTGAAACACTCTTTCTGTAGAAACTGCAATTGGACATTCTGAGCGCTAAGAGGCCTATATTGGGAAAAAGAATATCTACAAATAAAAACTACACAGAAGCATTCTGTGAAACTTCTTTCTGTTCTGTTCATTCAACTAAAAGAGTTGAACCTTAGTTTTGATTGATCCGTTCTGAAACACTCTTTCTGTGGAAAATGCCAGTGGAGATTCTGAGCGCTAAGTGGGTAATAGTGGAAAAAGGAATGTCTTCAAATATAAACTACACAGAATCATTCTGTGAAACTTCTTTCTGATCTGTGCATACAGCTAACAGATTTAAACTATACATTTGATTGAGCAGATCTGAACACTCTTTCTGTAGAAAATGCAACTGGCCATTTGGAGCGCTAAGAGGGTAGTAGTGGAAAAAGGAATATATTCAAATATAAACTACACAGAAGCATTCTGTGAAACTTCTTTCTGATCTGAGCATTCAGCTAACAGAGTTAAACCATACTTTTGATTGAGCAGTTTTGAAACACTCTGTCTTTAGAAAATGCAACTGGACATTCGTAGCGCTAAGTGGGTAATAGTGGAAAAAATAATATGTTCAAATATAAACTACACAGTAGCATTCTGTGAAACTTCTTTCTGTTCTGTGCATTCAACTAACAGAGTTGAACCTTACTTTTGATTGAGCCGTTCTGAAACACTCTTACTGTAGAAACTGCAATTGGACATTCTAAGCGCTAAGAGGCCTACATTGGGAAAAAGAATATCTTCAAATAAAAACTACACAGATACATTCTCTGAAACTTATTTCTGATCTGTAAATTCAGTTAACAGAGCTAAACCATATTTTTGATTGAGCAGTTATGAAACACTCTTTTTGTAGAAAATGCAAGTGGACATTCGGAGCGCTAAGATTGTAATAGAGGAAAAAGGAATATCTCCAATTAAAAACTACACAGAAGCATTCTCTGAAACCCCTTTCTGTTCTCCGCATTCAACTAAGAGTGTTGAGCCTTACTTTCGAAGGAGCAGTTCTGAAACACACTTTGTGTAGAAACTGAAAGTGGATATTTGGAGCGCTAAGTGGGTAATAGTCCAAAAAGGAGTATCTTCAACTAAATACTACACAGAAGCATTCTGTGAAACTTCTTTGTGTTCTGTGCATTCAACTAAGAGAGTTGAACCAGACATTTGATTGAGGCGTTCTGAAACACTCTTTCTGTAGAAACTGCAATTGGACATTCTGAGCGCTGAGAGGCCTATATTGGGAATAATAATATCTTCAAATAAAAACTACACAGAAGCATTGTTTGAAACTTATTTCTGATATGTGCATTCAGCTAACAGATTTAAACCATACTTTTGATTGCTCAGTTCAGAACACTCTTTCTATAGAAAATGTAAGTGGACATTCGGAGCGCTAAGAGTGTAATAGTGGAAAAAGGAATATATTCAATTATAAACTACACAGAAGCATTCTGTGAAACTTCTTTCTGTTCTGTGCATTCAACTATCAGGTTTGAACCTTAATTTTGATTGAGCCGTTCTGAAACACTCTTTCTGTAGAAACTGCAATTGGACATTCTGAGCGCTAAGAGGCCTATATTGGGAATAATAATATCTTCAAATAAAAACTACACAGAAGCATTGTTTGAAACTTATTTCTGATATGTGCATTCAGCTAACAGAGTTAAACCATACTTTTGATTGCGCAGTTCAGAACACTCTTTCTGTAAAAAATGCAAGTGGACATTCGGAGCGCTAAGAGGGTAATAGTGGAAAAAGGAATATATTCACATATAAACTACACAGAAGCATTCTGTGAAATTTCTATCTGTTCTGTGCATTCAACTACCAGGTTTGAACCTTAATTTTGATTGAGCCGTTCTGAAACACTCTTTCTGTAGAAACTGCAATTGGACATTCTGAGCGCTAAGGGGCCTATATTGGGAAAAAGAATATCTACAAATAAAAACTACACAGAAGCATTCTGTGAACCTTCTTTCTGTTCTGTTCATTCAGTTAACAGAGATAAAACAAATTTTTGATTGAGCAGTTATGAAACACTCTTTTTGTAGAAAATGCAAGTGGAGATTCGGAGCGCTAAGAGGGTAATAGTGGAAAAAGGAATGTCTTCAAATATAAACTACACAGAATCATTCGGTGAAACTTCTTTCTGATCTGTGCATTCAGCTAACAGAGTTAAACCATACTTTTGATTGAGCAGATCTGAACACTCTTTCTGTAGAAAATGCAACTGGACATTTGGAGCGCTAAGAGCGTAGTAGTGGAAAAAGGAATATATTCAAATATAAACTACACAGAAGCATTCTGTGAAACTTCTTTCTGATCTGAGCATTCAGCTAACAGAGTTAAACCATACTTTTGATTGAGCAGTTTTGAAATATTCTGTCTGTAGGAAATGCAACTGGACATTCGTAGCGCTAAGTGGGTAATAGTGGAAAAAAAATATGTTCAAATAGAAACTACACAGAAGCATTGTATGAAACTTCTTTCTGTTCTGTGCATTCAACTAACAGAGTTGAACCTTACTTTTGATTGAGCCGTTCTGAAACACTCTTTATGTAGAAACTGCAATTGCACATTCTGAGCGCTAGGAGGCCTATATTGGGAAAAAGAATGTCTACAAATAAAAACTACACAGAAGAATTGTGTGAAACTTCTTTCTGTTCTGTTTGTTCAACTAAAAGAGTTGAACCTTAGTTTTAATTGAGCCGTTCTGAAACACTCTTTCTGTAGAAAATGCAAGTGGAGATTCGGAGCGCTTAGAGGGTAATAGTGGAAAAAGGAATGTCTCCAAATATAAACTACACAGAATCATTCTGTGAAACTTCTTTCTGATCTGTGCATTCAGCTAACAGAGTTAAACAATACATTGGATTGAGCAGATCTGAACACTCTTTCTGTAGAAAATGCAACTGGACATTTGGAGCGCTAAGAGAGTAGTAGTGGAAAAAGGAATATATTCAAATATAAACTACACAGAAGCATTCTGTGAAACTTCTTTCTGATCTGAGCATTCAGCTAACAGAGTTAAACCATACTTTTGATTGAGCAGTTTTGAAACACTCTGTCTGTAGAAAATGCAGCTGGACATTCGTAGCGCTAAGTGGGTAATAGTGGAAAAAAGAATATGTTCAAATATAAACTACACAGAAGCATTGTGTGAAACTTCTTTCTGTTCTATGCATTCAACTAACAGAGTTGAACCTTACTTTTGATTGAGCCTTTCTGAAACACTCTTTCTGTAGAAACTGCAATTGTACATTCTGAGCGCTAAGAGGCCTATATTGGGAAAAATAATATCTTCAAATAAAAACTACACAGAAGCATTGTGTGAAACTTATTTCTGATATGTTCATTAAGCTAACAGAGGTAAACCATACTTTTGATTGCGCAGTTCTGAACACTCTTTCTGTAGAAAATGCAAGTGGACATTCGGAGCGCTAAGAGGGTAATAGTGGAAAAAGGAATATATTCAAATATAAACTACACAGTAGCATTCTGTGAAAATTCTTTCTGTTCTGTGCATTCAACTAACAGAGTTGAACCTTACTTTTGATTGAGCCGTTCTGAAACACTCTTTCTGTAGAAACTGCAATTGGACATGCTAAGCGCTAAGAGGCCTACATTGGGAAAAAGAATATCTTCAAATAAAAACTACACAGATGCATTCTGTGAAACTTATTTCTGATCTGTAAATTCAGTTAACAGAGATAAAACATATTTTTGATTGAGCATTTATGAAACACTCTTTTTGTAGAAAATGCAAGTGGAGATTCGGAGCGCTAAGAGGGTAAGAGTGGAAAAAGAAATGTCTTCAAATATAAACTACACAGAATCATTCGGTGAAACTTCTTTCTGATCTGTGCATTCAGCTAACAGAGTTAAACCATACTTTTGATTGAGCAGATCTGAACACTCTTTCTGTAGAAAATGCAACTGGACATTTGGAGCGCTAAGAGCGTAGTAGTGCAAAAAGGAATATATTCAAATATAAACTACACAGAAGCATTCTGTGAAACTTCTTTCTGATCTGAGCATTCAGCTAACAGAGTTAAACCATAGTTTTGATTGAGCAGTTTTGAAACACTCTGTCTGTAGAAAATGCAACTGGACATTCGTAGCGCTAAGTGGGTAATAGTGGAAAAAAGAATATGTTCAAATATAAACTACACAGAAGCATTGTATGAAACTTCTTTCTGTTCTGTGCATTCAACTAACAGAGTTGAACCTTACTTTTGATTGAGCCGTTCTGAAACACTCTTTCTGTAGAAACTGCAATTGGACATTCTGAGCGCTAGGAGGCCTATATTGGGAAAAAGAATGTCTACAAATAAAAACTACACATAAGAATTGTGTGAAACTTCTTTCTGTTCTGTTTGTTCAAGTAAAAGAGTTGAACCTTAGTTTTGATTGAGCCGTTCTGAAACACCCTTTCTGTAGAAAATGCAAGTGGAGATTCCGAGCGCTAAGAGGGTAATAGTGGAAAAAGGAATGTCTCCAAATATAAACTACACAGAATCATTCTGTGAAACTTCTTTCTGATCTGTGCATTCAGCTAACAGAGTTAAACCATACTTTTGATTGAGCAGATCTGAACACTCTTTCTGTAGAAAATGCAACTGGACATTTGGAGCACTAAGAGAGTAGTAGTGGAAAAAGGAATATATTCAAATATAAACTACACAGATGCATTCTGTGAAAATTCTTTCTGATCTGAGCATTCAGCTATCAGAGTTAAACCATACTTTTGATTGAGCAGTTTTGAAACACTCTGTCTGTAGAAAATGCAACTGGACATTCGTAGCGCTAAGTGGCTAATAGTGGAAAAAAGAATATGTTCAAATATAAACTACACAGAAGCATTGTATGAAACTTCTTTCTGTTCTGTGCATTCAACTAACAGAGTTGAACCTTACTTTTGATTGAGCCTTTCTGAAACACTCTTTCTGTAGAAACTGCAATTGGACATTCTGAGCGCTAAGAGGCCTATATTGGGAAAAATAATATCTTCAAATAAAAACTACACAGAAGCTTTGTGTGAAACATATTTCTGATATGTTCATTAAGCTAACAGAGTTAAACCATACTTTTGATTGCGCAGTTCTGAACACTCTTTCTGTAGAAAATGCAAGTGGACATTCGGAGCGCTAAGAGGGTAATAGTGGAAAAAGGAATATATTCAAATATAAACTACACAGTAGCATTCTGTGAAACTTCTTTCTGTTCTGTGCATTCAACTAACAGAGTTGAACCTTACTTTTGATTGAGCCGTTCTGAAACACTCTTTCTGTAGAAACTGCAATTGGACATGCTAAGCGCTAAGAGGCCTACATTGGGAAAAAGTATATCTTCAAATAAAAACTACACAGATGCATTCTGTGAAACTTATTTCTGATCTGTAAATTCAGTTAACAGAGATAAAACATATTTTTGATTGAGCAGTTATGAAACACTCTTTTTGTAGAAAATGCAAGTGGAGATTCGGAGCGCTAAGTGGGTAATAGTGGAAAAAGGAATGTCTTCAAATATAAACTACACAGAATCATTCGGTGAAACTTCTTTCTGATCTGTGCATTCAGCTAACAGAGTTAAACCATACTTTTGATTGAGCAGATCTGAACACTCTTTCTGTAGAAAATGCAACTGGACATTTGGAGCGCTAAGAGCGTAGTAGTGGAAAAAGGAATATATTCAGATATAAATGACACAGAAGCATTCTGTGAAACTTCTTTCTGATCTGAGCATTCAGCTAACAGAGTTAAACCATACTTTTGATTGAGCAGTTTTGAAACACTCTGTCTGTAGAAAATGCAACTGGACATTCGTAGCGCTAAGTGGGTAATAGTGGAAAAAAGAATATGTTCAAATATAAACTACACAGAAGCATTGTATGAAACTTCTTTCTGTTCTGTGCATTCAACTAACAGAGTTGAACCTTACTTTTGATTGAGCCTTTCTGAAACACTCTTTCTGTAGAAACTGCAATTGGACATTCTGAGCGCTAAGAGGCCTCTATTGGGAAAAATAATATCTTCAAATAAAAACTACACAGAAGCATTGTGTGAAACTTATTTCTGATATGTTCATTAAGCTAACAGAGTTAAACCATACTTTTGATTGCGCAGTTCTGAACACTCTTTCTGTAGAAAATGCAAGTGGACATTCGGAGCGCTAAGAGGGTAATAGTGGAAAAAGGAATATATTCAAATATAAACTACACAGTAGCATTCTGTGAAAATTCTTTCTGTTCTGTGCATTCAACTAACAGAGTTGAACCTTACTTTTGATTGAGCCGTTCTGAAACACTCTTTCTGTAGAAACTGCAATTGGACATGCTAAGCGCTAAGAGGCCTACATTGGGAAAAAGAATATCTTCAAATAAAAACTACACAGATGCATTCTGTGAAACTTATTTCTGATCTGTAAATTCAGTTAACAGAGATAAAACATATTTTTGATTGAGCAGTTATGAAACACTCTTTTTGTTGAAAATGTAAGTGGAGATTCGGAGCGCTAAGAGGGTAATAGTGGAAAAAGGATTGTCTTCAAATATAAACTACACAGAATCATTCGGTGAAACTTCTTTCTGATCTGTGCATTCAGGTAACAGAGTTAAACCATACTTTTGATTGAGCAGATCTGAACTCTCTTTCTGTAGAAAATGCAACTGGACATTTGGAGCGCTAAGAGCGTAGTAGTGGAAAAAGGAATATATTCACATATAAACGACACAGAAGCATTCTGTGAAACTTGTTTCTGATCTGAGCATTCAGCTGACAGTTTTAAACCATACTTTTGATTGAGCAGTTTTGAAACACTCTGTCTGTAGAAAATGCAACTGGACATTCGTAGCGCTAAGTGGGTAATAGTGGAAAAAAGAATATGTTCAAATATAAACTACACAGAAGCATTGTATGAAACTTCTTTCTGTTCTGTGCATTCAACTAACAGAGTTGAACCTTACTTTTGATTGAGCCGTTCTGAAACACTCTTTCTGTAGAAACTGCAATTGGACATTCTGAGCGCTAAGAGGCATATATTGGGAAAAAGAATGTCTACAAATAAAAACTACACAGAAGAAATGTGTGAAACTTCTTTCTGTTCTGTTTGTTCAACTAAAAGATTTGAACCTTAGTTTTGATTGATCCGTTCTGAAACACTCTTTCTGCAGAAAATGCAAGTGGAGATTCGGAGCGCTAAGAGGGTAATAGTGGAAAAAGGAATGTCTCCAAATATAAACTACACAGAATCATTCTGTGAAACTTCTTTCTGATCTGTGCATTCAGCTAACAGAGTTAAACCATACTTTTGATTGAGCAGATCTGAACACTCTTTCTGTAGAAAATGCAACTGGACATTTGGAGCGCTAAGAGAGTAGTAGTGGAAAAAGGAATATATTCAAATATAAACTACACAGAAGCATTCTGTGAAACTTCTTTCTGATCTGAGCATTCAGCTAACAGAGTTAAACCATACTTTTGATTGAGCAGTTTTGAAACACTCTGTCTGTAGAAAATGCAACTGGACATTCGTAGCGCTAAGTGGGTAATAGTGGAAAAAAGAATATGTTCAAATATAAACTACACAGAAGCATTGTATGAAACTTCTTTCTGTTCTGTGCATTCAACTAACAGAGTTGAACCTTACTATTGATTGAGCCTTTCTGAAACACTCTTTCTGTAGAAACTGCAATTGGACATTCTGAGCGCTAAGAGGCCTCTATTGGGAAAAATAATATCTTCAAATAAAAACTACACAGAAGCATTGTGTGAAACTTATTTCTGATATGTTCATTAAGCTAACAGAGTTAAACCATACTTTTGATTGCGCAGTTCTGAACACTCTTTCTGTAGAAAATGCAAGTGGACATTCGGAGCGCTAAGAGTGTAATAGTGGAAAAAGGAATATATTCAAATATAAACTACACAGTAGCATTCTGTGAAAATTCTTTCTGTTCTGTGCATTCAACTAACAGAGTTGAACCTTACTTTTGATTGAGCCGTTCTGAAACACTCTTTCTGTAGAAACAGCAATTGGACATGCTAAGCGCTAAGAGGCCTACATTGGGAAAAAGAATATCTTCAAATAAAAACTACACAGATGCATTCTGTGAAACTTATTTCTGATCTGTAAATTCAGTTAACAGAGATAAAACATATTTTTGATTGAGCAGTTATGAAACACTCTTTTTGTTGAAAATGCAAGTGGAGATTCGGAGCGCTAAGAGGGTAATAGTGGAAAAAGGATTGTCTTCAAATATAAACTACACAGAATCATTCGGTGAAACTTCTTTCTGATCTGTGCATTCAGCTAACAGAGTTAAACCATACTTTTGATTGAGCAGATCTGAACACTCTTTCTGTAGAAAATGCAACTGGACATTTGGAGCGCTAAGAGCGTAGTAGTGGAAAAAGGAATATATTCAGATATAAACGACACAGAAGCATTCTGTGAAACTTCTTTCTGATCTGAGCATTCAGCTAACAGATTTAAACCATACTTTTGATTGAGCAGTTTTGAAACACTCTGTCTGTAGAAAATGCAACTGGACATTCGTAGCGCTAAGTGGGTAATAGTGGAAAAAAGAATATGTTCAAATATAAACTACACAGAAGCATTGTATGAAACTTCTTTCTGTTCTGTGCATTCAACTAACAGAGTTGAACCTTACTTTTGATTGAGCCGTTCTGAAACACTCTTTCTGTAGAAACTGCAATTGGACACTCTGAGCGCTAAGAGGCATATATTGGGAAAAAGAATGTCTACAAATAAAAACTACACAGAAGAAATGTGTGAAACTTCTTTCTGTTCTGTTTGTTCAACTAAAAGAGTTGAACCTTAGTTTTGATTGATCCGTTCTGAAACACTCTTTCTGCAGAAAATGCAAGTGGAGATTCGGAGCGCTAAGTGGGTAATAGTGGAAAAAGTAATGTCTCCAAATATAAACTACACAGAATCATTCTGTGAAACTTCTTTGTGATCTGTGCATTCAGCTAACAGAGTTAAACCATACTTTTGATTGAGCAGATCTGAACACTCTTTCTGTAGAAAATGCAACTGGACATTTGGAGCGCTAAGAGAGTAGTAGTGGAAAAAGGAATATATTCAAATATAAACTACACAGAAGCATTCTGTGAAACTTCTTTCTGATCTGAGCATTCAGCTAACAGAGTTAAACCATACTTTTGATTGAGCAGTTTTGAAACACTCTGTCTGTAGAAAATGCAACTGGACATTCGTAGCGCTAAGTGGGTAATAGTGGAAAAAAGAATATGTTCAAATATAAACTACACAGAAGCATTGTATGAAACTTCTTTCTGTTCTGTGCATTCAACTAACAGAGTTGAACCTTACTATTGATTGAGCCTTTCTGAAACACTCTTTCTGTAGAAACTGCAATTGGACATTCTGAGCGCTAAGAGGCCTCTATTGGGAAAAATAATATCTTCAAATAAAAACTACACAGAAGCATTGTGTGAAACTTATTTCTGATATGTTCATTAAGCTAACAGAGTTAAACCATACTTTTGATTGCGCAGTTCTGAACACTCTTTCTGTAGAAAATGCAAGTGGACATTCGGAGCGCTAAGAGTGTAATAGTGGAAAAAGGAATATATTCAAATATAAACTACACAGTAGCATTCTGTGAAAATTCTTTCTGTTCTGTGCATTCAACTAACAGAGTTGAACCTTACTTTTGATTGAGCCGTTCTGAAACACTCTTTCTGTAGAAACAGCAATTGGACATGCTAAGCGCTAAGAGGCCTACATTGGGAAAAAGAATATCTTCAAATAAAAACTACACAGATGCATTCTGTGAAACTTATTTCTGATCTGTAAATTCAGTTAACAGAGATAAAACATATTTTTGATTGAGCAGTTATGAAACACTCTTTTTGTTGAAAATGCAAGTGGAGATTCGGAGCGCTAAGAGGGTAATAGTGGAAAAAGGATTGTCTTCAAATATAAACTACACAGAATCATTCGGTGAAACTTCTTTCTGATCTGTGCATTCAGCTAACAGAGTTAAACCATACTTTTGATTGAGCAGATCTGAACACTCTTTCTGTAGAAAATGCAACTGGACATTTGGAGCGCTAAGAGCGTAGTAGTGGAAAAAGGAATATATTCAGATATAAACGACACAGAAGCATTCTGTGAAACTTCTTTCTGATCTGAGCATTCAGCTAACAGATTTAAACCATACTTTTGATTGAGCAGTTTTGAAACACTCTGTCTGTAGAAAATGCAACTGGACATTCGTAGCGCTAAGTGGGTAATAGTGGAAAAAAGAATATGTTCAAATATAAACTACACAGAAGCATTGTATGAAACTTCTTTCTGTTCTGTGCATTCAACTAACAGAGTTGAACCTTACTTTTGATTGAGCCGTTCTGAAACACTCTTTCTGTAGAAACTGCAATTGGACACTCTGAGCGCTAAGAGGCATATATTGGGAAAAAGAATGTCTACAAATAAAAACTACACAGAAGAAATGTGTGAAACTTCTTTCTGTTCTGTTTGTTCAACTAAAAGAGTTGAACCTTAGTTTTGATTGATCCGTTCTGAAACACTCTTTCTGCAGAAAATGCAAGTGGAGATTCGGAGCGCTAAGTGGGTAATAGTGGAAAAAGTAATGTCTCCAAATATAAACTACACAGAATCATTCTGTGAAACTTCTTTGTGATCTGTGCATTCAGCTAACAGAGTTAAACCATACTTTTGATTGAGCAGATCTGAACACTCTTTCTGTAGAAAATGCAACTGGACATTTGGAGCGCTAAGAGCGTAGTAGTGGAAAAAGGAATATATTCAAATATAAACTACACAGAAGCATTCTGTGAAACTTCTTTCTGATCTGAGCATTCAGCTAACAGAGTTAAACCATACTTTTGATTGAGCAGTTTTGAAACACTCTGTCTGTAGAAAATGCAACTGGACATTCGTAGCGCTAAGTGGGTAATAGTGGAAAAAAGAATATGTTCAAATATAAACTACACAGAAGCATTGTATGAAACTTCTTTCTGTTCTGTGCATTCAACTAACAGAGTTGAACCTTACTTTTGATTGAGCCGTTCTGAAACACTCTTTCTGTGGAAACTGCAATTGGACATTCTGAGCGCTAAGAGGCCTCTATTGGGAAAAAAAATATCTTCAAATAAAAACTACACAGAAGCATTGTGTGAAACTTATTTCTGATATGTTCATTAAGCTAACAGAGTTAAACCATACTTTTGATTGCGCAGTTCTGAACACTCTTTCTGTAGAAAATGCAAGTGGACATTCGGAGCGCTAAGAGGGTAATAGTGGAAAAAGGAATATATTCAAATATAAACTACACAGTAGAATTCTGTGAAAATTCTTTCTGTTCTGTGCATTCAACTAACAGAGTTGAACCTTACTTTTGATTGAGCCGTTCTGAAACACTCTTTCTGTAGAAACTGCAATTGGACATTCTGAGCGCTAAGAGGCCTATATTGGGAAAAGGAATGTCTACAAATAAAAACTACACAGAAGAATTGTGTGAAACTTCTTTCTGTTCTGTTTGTTCAACTAAAAGAGTTGAACCTTAGTTTTGATTGATCCGTTCTGAAACACTCTTTCTGTGGAAAATGCCAGTGGAGATTCTGAGCGCTAAGTGGGTAATAGTGGAAAAAGGAATGTCTTCAAATATAAACTACACAGAATCATTCTGTGAAACTTCTTTCTGATCTGTGCATTCAGCTAACAGATTTAAACTATACATTTGATTGAGCAGATCTGAACACTCTTTCTGTAGAAAATGCAACTGGCCATTTGGAGCGCTAAGAGGGTAGTAGTGGAAAAAGGAATATATTCAAATATAAACTACACAGAAGCATTCTGTGAAACTTCTTTCTGATCTGAGCATTCAGCTAACAGAGTTAAACCATACTTTTGATTGAGCAGTTTTGAAACACTCTGTCTTTAGAAAATGCAACTGGACATTCGTAGCGCTAAGTGGGTAATAGTGGAAAAAATAATATGTTCAAATATAAACTACACAGTAGCATTCTGTGAAACTTCTTTCTGTTCTGTGCATTCAACTAACAGAGTTGAACCTTACTTTTGATTGAGCCGTTCTGAAACACTCTTACTGTAGAAACTGCAATTGGACATTCTAAGCGCTAAGAGGCCTACATTGGGAAAAAGAATATCTTCAAATAAAAACTACACAGATACATTCTCTGAAACTTATTTCTGATCTGTAAATTCAGTTAACAGAGCTAAACCATATTTTTGATTGAGCAGTTATGAAACACTCTTTTTGTAGAAAATGCAAGTGGACATTCGGAGCGCTAAGATTGTAATAGAGGAAAAAGGAATATCTCCAATTAAAAACTACACAGAAGCATTCTCTGAAACCCCTTTCTGTTCTCCGCATTCAACTAAGAGTGTTGAGCCTTACTTTCGAAGGAGCAGTTCTGAAACACACTTTGTGTAGAAACTGAAAGTGGATATTTGGAGCGCTAAGTGGGTAATAGTCCAAAAAGGAGTATCTTCAACTAAATACTACACAGAAGCATTCTGTGAAACTTCTTTCTGTTCTGTGCATTCAACTAAGAGAGTTGAACCTGACATTTGATTGAGGCGTTCTGAAACACTCTTTCTGTAGAAACTGCAATTGGACATTCTGAGCGCTGAGAGGCCTATATTGGGAATAATAATATCTTCAAACAAAAACTACACAGAAGCATTGTTTGAAACTTATTTCTGATATGTGCATTCAGCTAACAGATTTAAACCATACTTTTGATTGCTCAGTTCAGAACACTCTTTCTATAGAAAATGTAAGTGGACATTCGGAGAGCTAAGAGTGTAATAGTGGAAAAAGGAATATATTCAAATATAAACTACACAGAAGCATTCTGTGAAACTTCTTTCTGTTCTGTGCATTCAACTATCAGGGTTGAACCTTAATTTTGATTGAGCCGTTCTGAAACACTCTTTCTGTAGAAACTGCAATTGGACATTCTGAGCGCTAAGAGGCCTATATTGGGAATAATAATATCTTCAAATAAAAACTACACAGAAGCATTGTTTGAAACTTATTTCTGATATGTGCATTCAGCTAACAGAGTTAAACCATACTTTTGATTGCGCAGTTCAGAACACTCTTTCTGTAAAAAATGCAAGTGGACATTCGGAGCGCTAAGAGGGTAATAGTGGAAAAAGGAATATATTCACATATAAACTACACAGAAGCATTCTGTGAAATTTCTATCTGTTCTGTGCATTCAACTACCAGGTTTGAACCTTAATTTTGATTGAGCCGTTCTGAAACACTCTTTCTGTAGAAACTGCAATTGGACATTCTGAGCGCTAAGGGGCCTATATTGGGAAAAAGAATATCTACAAATAAAAATTACACAGAAGCATTCTGTGAACCTTCTTTCTGTTCTGTTCATTCAGTTAACAGAGATAAAACATATTTTTGATTGAGCAGTTATGAAACACTCTTTTTGTAGAAAATGCAAGTGGAGATTCGGAGCGCTAAGAGGGTAATAGTGGAAAAAGGAATGTCTTCAAATATAAACTACACAGAATCATTCGGTGAAACTTCTTTCTGATCTGTGCATTCAGCTAACAGAGTTAAACCATACTTTTGATTGAGCAGATCTGAACACTCTTTCTGTAGAAAATGCAACTGGACATTTGGAGCGCTAAGAGCGTAGTAGTGGAAAAAGGAATATATTCAAATATAAACTACACAGAAGCATTCTGTGAAACTTCTTTCTGATCTGAGCATTCAGCTAACAGAGTTAAACCATACTTTTGATTGAGCAGTTTTGAAACACTCTGTCTGTAGAAAATGCAACTGGACATTCGTAGCGCTAAGTGGGTAATAGTGGAAAAAATAATATGTTCAAATATGAACTACACAGAAGCATTGTATGAAACTTCTTTCTGTTCTGTGCATTCAACTAACAGAGTTGAACCTTACTTTTGATTGAGCCGTTCTGAAACACTCTTTCTGTAGAAACTGCAATTGCACATTCTGAGCGCTAGGAGGCCTATATTGGGAAAAAGAATGTCTACAAATAAAAACTACACAGAAGAATTGTGTGAAACTTCTTTCTGTTCTGTTTGTTCAACTAAAAGAGTTGAACCTTAGTTTTAATTGAGCCGTTCTGAAACACTCTTTCTGTAGAAAATGCAAGTGGAGATTCGGAGCGCTTAGAGGGTAATAGTGGAAAAAGGAATGTCTCCAAATATAAACTACACAGAATCATTCTGTGAAACTTCTTTCTGATCTGTGCATTCAGCTAACAGAGTTAAACAATACATTGGATTGAGCAGATCTGAACACTCTTTCTGTAGAAAATGCAACTGGACATTTGGAGCGCTAAGAGAGTAGTAGTGGAAAAAGGAATATACTCAAATATAAACTACACAGAAGCATTCTGTGAAACTTCTTTCTGATCTGAGCATTCAGCTAACAGAGTTAAACCATACTTTTGATTGAGCAGTTTTGAAACACTCTGTCTGTAGAAAATGCAGCTGGACATTCGTAGCGCTAAGTGGGTAATAGTGGAAAAAAGAATATGTTCAAATATAAACTACACAGAAGCATTGTGTGAAACTTCTTTCTGTTCTATGCATTCAACTAACAGAGTTGAACCTTACTTTTGATTGAGCCTTTCTGAAACACTCTTTCTGTAGAAACTGCAATTGTACATTCTGAGCGCTAAGAGGCCTCTATTGGGAATAATAATATCTTCAAATAAAAACTACACAGAAGCATTGTGTGAAACTTATTTCTGATATGTTCATTAAGCTAACAGAGGTAAACCATACTTTTGATTGCGCAGTTCTGAACACTCTTTCTGTAGAAAATGCAAGTGGACATTCGGAGCGCTAAGAGGGTAATAGTGGAAAAAGGAATATATTCAAATATAAACTACACAGTAGCATTCTGTGAAAATTCTTTCTGTTCTGTGCATTCAACTAACAGAGTTGAACCTTACTTTTGATTGAGCCGTTCTGAAACACTCTTTCTGTAGAAACTGCAATTGGACATGCTAAGCGCTAAGAGGCCTACATTGGGAAAAAGAATATCTTCAAATAAAAACTACACAGATGCATTCTGTGAAACTTATTTCTGATCTGTAAATTCAGTTAACAGAGATAAAACATATTTTTGATTGAGCAGTTATGAAACACTCTTGTTGTAGAAAATGCAAGTGGAGATTCGGAGCGCTAAGAGGGTAATAGTGGAAAAAGGAATATCTTCAAATATAAACTACACAGAATCATTCGGTGAAACTTCTTTCTGATCTGTGCATTCAGCTAACAGAGTTAAACCATACTTTTGATTGAGCAGATCTGAACACTCTTTCTGTAGAAAATGCAACTGGACATTTGGAGCGCTAAGAGCGTAGTAGTGGAAAAAGGAATATATTCAAATATAAACTACACAGAAGCATTCTGTGAAACTTCTTTCTGATCTGAGCATTCAGCTAACAGAGTTAAACCATAGTTTTGATTGAGCAGTTTTGAAACACTCTGTCTGTAGAAAATGCAACTGGACATTCGTAGCGCTAAGTGGGTAATAGTGGAAAAAAGAATATGTTCAAATATTAACTACACAGAAGCATTGTATGAAACTTCTTTCTGTTCTGTGCATTCAACTAACAGAGTTGAACCTTACTTTTGATTGAGCCGTTCTGAAACACTCTTTCTGTAGAAACTGCAATTGGACATTCTGAGCGCTAGGAGGCCTATATTGGGAAAAAGAATGTCTACAAATAAAAACTACACATAAGAATTGTGTGAAACTTCTTTCTGTTCTGTTTGTTCAAGTAAAAGAGTTGAACCTTAGTTTTGATTGAGCCGTTCTGAAACACCCTTTCTGTAGAAAATGCAAGTGGAGATTCCGAGCGCTAAGAGGGTAATAGTGGAAAAAGGAATGTCTCCAAATATAAACTACACAGAATCATTCTGTGAAACTTCTTTCTGATCTGTGCATTCAGCTAACAGAGTTAAACCATACTTTTGATTGAGCAGATCTGAACACTCTTTCTGTAGAAAATGCAACTGGACATTTGGAGCACTAAGAGAGTAGTAGTGGAAAAAGGAATATATTCAAATATAAACTACACAGATGCATTCTGTGAAACTTCTTTCTGATCTGAGCATTCAGCTATCAGAGTTAAACCATACTTTTGATTGAGCAGTTTTGAAACACTCTGTCTGTAGAAAATGCAACTGGACATTCGTAGCGCTAAGTGGCTAATAGTGGAAAAAAGAATATGTTCAAATATAAACTACACAGAAACATTGTATGGAACGTCTTTCTGTTCTGTGCATTCAACTAACAGAGTTGAACCTTACTTTTGATTGAGCCTTTCTGAAACACTCTTTCTGTAGAAACTGCAATTGGACATTCTGAGCGCTAAGAGGCCTCTATTGGGAAAAATAATATCTTCAAATAAAAACTACACAGAAGCATTGTGTGAAACTTATTTCTGATATGTTCATTAAGCTAACAGAGTTAAACCATACTTTTGATTGCGCAGTTCTGAACACTCTTTCTGTAGAAAATGCAAGTGGACATTCGGAGCGCTAAGAGGGTAATAGTGGAAAAAGGAATATATTCAAATATAAACTACACAGTAGCATTCTGTGAAAATTCTTTCTGTTCTGTGCATTCAACTAACAGAGTTGAACCTTACTTTTGATTGAGCCGTTCTGAAACACTCTTTCTGTAGAAACTGCAATTGGACATGCTAAGTGCTAAGAGGCCTACATTGGGAAAAAGAATATCTTCAAATAAAAACTACACAGATGCATTCTGTGAAACTTATTTCTGATCTGTAAATTCAGTTAACAGAGATAAAACATATTTTTGATTGAGCAGTTATGAAACACTCTTTTTGTTGAAAATGCAAGTGGAGATTCGGAGCGCTAAGAGGGTAATAGTGGAAAAAGGATTGTCTTCAAATATAAACTACACAGAATCATTCGGTGAAACTTCTTTCTGATCTGTGCATTCAGGTAACAGAGTTAAACCATACTTTTGATTGAGCAGATCTGAACTCTCTTTCTGTAGAAAATGCAACTGGACATTTGGAGCGCTAAGAGCGTAGTAGTGGAAAAAGGAATATATTCAGATATAAACGACACAGAAGCATTCTGTGAAACTTGTTTCTGATCTGAGCATTCAGCTAACAGATTTAAACCATACTTTTGATTGAGCAGTTTTGAAACACTCTGTCTGTAGAAAATGCAACTGGACATTCGTAGCGCTAAGTGGGTAATAGTGGAAAAAAGAATATGTTCAAATATAAACTACACAGAAGCATTGTATGAAACTTCTTTCTGTTCTGTGCATTCAACTAACAGAGTTGAACCTTACTTTTGATTGAGCCGTTCTGAAACACTCTTTCTGTAGAAACTGCAATTGGACATTCTGAGCGCTAAGAGGCATATATTGGGAAAAAGAATGTCTACAAATAAAAACTACACAGAAGAAATGTGTGAAACTTCTTTCTGTTCTGTTTGTTCAACTAAAAGAGTTGAACCTTAGTTTTGATTGATCCGTTCTGAAACACTCTTTCTGCAGAAAATGCAAGTGGAGATTCGGAGCGCTAAGTGGGTAATAGTGGAAAAAGTAATGTCTCCAAATATAAACTACACAGAATCATTCTGTGAAACTTCTTTCTGATCTGTGCATTCAGCTAACAGAGTTAAACCATACTTTTGATTGAGCAGATCTGAACACTCTTTCTGTAGAAAATGCAACTGGACATTTGGAGCGCTAAGAGAGTAGTAGTGGAAAAAGGAATATATTCAAATATAAACTACACAGAAGCATTCTGTGAAACTTCTTTCTGATCTGAGCATTCAGCTAACAGAGGTAAACCATACTTTTGATTGAGCAGTTTTGAAACACTCTGTCTGTAGAAAATGCAACTGGACATTCGTAGCGCTAAGTGGGTAATAGTGGAAAAAAGAATATGTTCAAATATAAACTACACAGAAGCATTGTATGAAACTTCTTTCTGTTCTGTGCATTCAACTAACAGAGTTGAACCTTACTTTTGATTGAGCCTTTCTGAAACACTCCTTCTGTAGAAACTGCAATTGGACATTCTGAGCGCTAAGAGGCCTCTATTGGGAAAAATAATATCTTCAAATAAAAACTACACAGAAGCATTGAGTGAAACTTATTTCTGATATGTTCATTAAGCTAACAGAGTTAAACCATACTTTTGATTGCGCAGTTCTGAACACTCTTTCTGTAGAAAATGCAAGTGGACATTCGGAGCGCTAAGAGGGTAATAGTGGAAAAAGGAATATATTCAAATATAAACTACACAGTAGCATTCTGTGAAAATTCTTTCTGTTCTGTGCATTCAACTAACAGAGTTGAACCTTACTTTTGATTGAGCCGTTCTGAAACACTCTTTCTGTAGAAACTGCAATTGGACATGCTAAGCGCTAAGAGGCCTACATTGGGAAAAAGAATATTTTCAAATAAAAACTACACAGATGCATTCTGTGAAACTTATTTCTGATCTGTAAATTCAGTTAACAGAGATAAAACATATTTTTGATTGAGCAGTTATGAAACACTCTTTTTGTAGAAAATGCAAGTGGAGATTCGGAGCGCTAAGAGGGTAATAGTGGAAAAAGGAATGTCTTCAAATATAAACTACACAGAAGCATTCTGTGAAACTTCTTTCTGATCTGAGCATTCACCTAACAGAGTTAAACCATACTTTTGATTGAGCAGTTTTGAAACACTCTGTCTGTAGAAAATGCAACTGGACATTCGTAGCGCTAAGTGGGTAATAGTGGAAAAAAGAATATGTTCAAATATAAACTACACAGAAGCATTGTATGAAACTTCTTTCTGTTCTGTGCATTCAACTAACAGAGTTGAACGTTACTTTTGATTGAGCCGTTCTGAAACACTCTTTCTGTAGAAACTGCAATTGGACATTCTGAGCGCTAAGAGGCATATATTGGGAAAAAGAATGTCTACAAATAAAAACTACACAGAAGAAATGTGTGAAACTTCTTTCTGTTCTGTTTGTTCAACTAAAAGATTTGAACCTTAGTTTTGATTGATCCGTTCTGAAACACTCTTTCTGCAGAAAATGCAAGTGGAGATTCGGAGCGCTAAGAGGGTAATAGTGGAAAAAGGAATGTCTCCAAATATAAACTACACAGAATCATTCTGTGAAACTTCTTTCTGATCTGTGCATTCAGCTAACAGAGTTAAACCATACTTTTGATTGAGCAGATCTGAACACTCTTTCTGTAGAAACTGCAATTGGACATTCTGAGCGCTAAGAGGCCTCTATTTGGAAAAATAATATCTTCAAATAAAAACTACACAGAAGCATTGTGTGAAACTTATTTCTGATATGTTCATTAAGCTAACAGAGTTAAACCATACTTTTGATTGCGCAGTTCTGAACACTCTTTCTGTAGAAAATGCAAGTGGACATTCGGAGCGCTAAGAGTGTAATAGTGGAAAAAGGAATATATTCAAATATAAACTACACAGTAGCATTCTGTGAAAATTCTTTCTGTTCTGTGCATTCAACTAACAGAGTTGAACCTTACTTTTGATTGAGCCGTTCTGAAACACTCTTTCTGTAGAAACAGCAATTGGACATGCTAAGCGCTAAGAGGCCTACATTGGGAAAAAGAATATCTTCAAATAAAAACTACACAGATGCATTCTGTGAAACTTATTTCTGATCTGTAAATTCAGTTAACAGAGATAAAACATATTTTTGATTGAGCAGTTATGAAACACTCTTTTTGTTGAAAATGCAAGTGGAGATTCGGAGCGCTAAGAGGGTAATAGTGGAAAAAGGATTGTCTTCAAATATAAACTACACAGAATCATTCGGTGAAACTTCTTTCTGATCTGTGCATTCAGCTAACAGAGTTAAACCATACTTTTGATTGAGCAGATCTGAACACTCTTTCTGTAGAAAATGCAACTGGACATTTGGAGCGCTAAGAGCGTAGTAGTGGAAAAAGGAATATATTCAGATATAAACGACACAGAAGCATTCTGTGAAACTTCTTTCTGATCTGAGCATTCAGCTAACAGATTTAAACCATACTTTTGATTGAGCAGTTTTGAAACACTCTGTCTGTAGAAAATGCAACTGGACATTCGTAGCGCTAAGTGGGTAATAGTGGAAAAAAGAATATGTTCAAATATAAACTACACAGAAGCATTGTATGAAACTTCTTTCTGTTCTGTGCATTCAACTAACAGAGTTGAACCTTACTTTTGATTGAGCCGTTCTGAAACACTCTTTCTGTAGAAACTGCAATTGGACATTCTGAGCGCTAAGAGGCCTCTATTGGGAAAAATAATATCTTCAAATAAAAACTACACAGAAGCATTGTGTGAAACTTATTTCTGATATGTTCATTAAGCTAACAGAGTTAAACCATACTTTTGATTGCGCAGTTCTGAACACTCTTTCTGTAGAAAATGCAAGTGGACATTCGGAGCGCTAAGAGGGTAATAGTGGAAAAAGGAATATATTCAAATATAAACTACACAGTAGCATTCTGTGAAAATTCTTTGTGTTCTGTGCATTCAACTAACAGAGTTGAACCTTACTTTTGATTGAGCCGTTCTGAAACACTCTTTCTGTAGAAACTGCAATTGGACATTCTGAGCGCTAAGAGGCCTATATTGGGAAAAGCAATGTCTACAAATAAAAACTACACAGAAGAATTGTGTGAAACTTCTTTCTGTTCTGTTTGTTCAAGTAAAAGAGTTGAACCTTAGTTTTGATTGAGCCGTTCTGAAACACTCTTTCTGTAGAAAATGCAAGTGGAGATTCGGAGCGCTAAGAGGGTAATAGTGGAAAAAGGAATGTCTTCAAATACAAACTACACAGAATCATTCTGTGAAACTACTTTCTGATCTGTGCATTCAGCTAACAGAGTTAAACCATACTTTTGATTGAGCAGATCTGAACACTCTTTCTGTAGAAAATGCAACTGGACATTTGGAGCGCTAAGAGAGTAGTAGTGGAAAAAGGAATATATTCAAATATAAACTACACAGTAGCATTCTGTGAAACTTCTTTCTGATCTGAGCATTCAGCTAACAGAGTTAAACCATACTTTTGATTGAGCAGTTTTGAAACACTCTGTCTGTAGAAAATGCAACTGGACATTCGTAGCGCTAAGTGGGTAATAGTGGAAAAAAGATATGTTCAAATATAAACTACACAGAAGCATTGTATGAAACTTCTTTCTGTTCTGTGCATTCAACTAACAGAGTTGAACCTTACTTTTGATTGAGCCTTTCTGAAACACTCTTTCTGTAGAAACTGCAATTGGACATTCTGAGCGCTAAGAGGCCTCTATTGGGAAAAATAATATCTTCAAATAAAAACTACACAGAAGCATTGTGTGAAACTTATTTCTGATATGTTCATTAAGCTAACAGAGTTAAACCATACTTTTGATTGCGCAGTTCTGAACACTCTTTCTGTAGAAAATGCAAGTGGACATTCGGAGCGCTAAGAGGGTAATAGTGGAAAAAGGAATATATTCAAATATAAACTACACAGTAGCATTCTGTGAAAATTCTTTCTGTTCTGTGCATTCAACTAACAGAGTTGAACCTTACTTTTGATTGAGCCGTTCTGAAACACTCTTTCTGTAGAAACTGCAATTGGACATGCTAAGCGCTAAGAGGCCTACATTGGGAAAAAGAATATCTTCAAATAAAAACTACACAGATGCATTCTGTGAAACTTATTTCTGATCTGTAAATTCAGTTAACAGAGATAAAACATATTTTTGATTGAGCAGTTATGAAACACTCTTTTTGTGGAAAATGCAAGTGGAGATTCGGAGCGCTAAGAGGGTAATAGTGGAAAAAGGAATGTCTTCAAATATAAACTACACAGAATCATTCGGTGAAACTTCTTTCTGATCTGTGCATTCAGCTAACAGTGTTAAACCATACTTTTGATTGAGCAGATCTGAACACTCTTTCTGTAGAAAATGCAACTGCACATTTGGAGCGCTAAGAGCGTAGTAGTGGAAAAAGGAATATATTCAAATATAAACTACACAGAAGCATTCTGTGAAACTTCTTTCTGATCTGAGCATTCAGCTAACAGAGTTAAACCATACTTTTGTTTGAGCAGTTTTGAAACACTCTGTCTGTAGAAAATGCAACTGGACATTCGTAGCGCTAAGTGGGTAATAGTGGAAAAAAGAATATGTTCAAATATAAACTACACAGAAGCATTGTATGAAACTTCTTTCTGTTCTGTGCATTCAACTAACAGAGTTGAACCTTACTTTTGATTGAGCCGTTCTGAAACACTCTTTCTGTAGAAACTGCAATTGGACATTCTGAGCGCTAAGAGGCCTATATTGGGAAAAGGAATGTCTACAAATAAAAACTACACAGAAGAATTGTGTGAAACTTCTTTCTGTTCTGTTTGTTCAACTAAAAGAGTTCAACCTTAGTTTTGATTGAGCCGTTCTGAAACACTCTTTCTGTAGAAAATGCAAGTGGAGATTCGGAGCGCTAAGAGGGTAATAGTGGAAAAAGGAATGTCTTCAAATACAAACTACACAGAATCATTCTGTGAAACTACTTTCTGATCTGTGCATTCAGCTAACAGAGTTAAACCATACTTTTGATTGAGCAGATCTGAACACTCTTTCTGTAGAAAATGCAACTGGACATTTGGAGCGCTAAGAGAGTAGTAGTGGAAAAAGGAATATATTCAAATATAAACTACACAGTAGCATTCTGTGAAACTTCTTTCTGATCTGAGCATTCAGCTAACAGAGTTAAACCATACTTTTGATTGAGCAGTTTTGAAACACTCTGTCTGTAGAAAATGCAACTGGACATTCGTAGCGCTAAGTGGGTAATAGTGGAAAAAAGAATATGTTCAAATATAAACTACACAGAAGCATTGTATGAAACTTCTTTCTGTTCTGTGCATTCAACTAACAGAGTTGAACCTTACTTTTGATTGAGCCTTTCTGAAACACTCTTTCTGTAGAAACTGCAATTGGACATTCTGAGCGCTAAGAGGCCTCTATTGGGAAAAATAATATCTTCAAATAAAAACTACACAGAAGCATTGTGTGAAACTTATTTCTGATATGTTCATTAAGCTAACAGAGTTAAACCATACTTTTGATTGCGCAGTTCTGAACACTCTTTCTGTAGAAAATGCAAGTGGACATTCGGAGCGCTAAGAGGGTAATAGTGGAAAAAGGAATATATTCAAATATAAACTACACAGTAGCATTCTGTGAAAATTCTTTCTGTTCTGTGCATTCAACTAACAGAGTTGAACCTTACTTTTGATTGAGCCGTTCTGAAACACTCTTTCTGTAGAAACTGCAATTGGACATGCTAAGCGCTAAGAGGCCTACATTGGGAAAAAGAATATCTTCAAATAAAAACTACACAGATGCATTCTGTGAAACTTATTTCTGATCTGTAAATTCAGTTAACAGAGATAAAACATATTTTTGATTGAGCAGTTATGAAACACTCTTTTTGTGGAAAATGCAAGTGGAGATTCGGAGCGCTAAGAGGGTAATAGTGGAAAAAGGAATGTCTTCAAATATAAACTACACAGAATCATTCGGTGAAACTTCTTTCTGATCTGTGCATTCAGCTAACAGTGTTAAACCATACTTTTGATTGAGCAGATCTGAACACTCTTTCTGTAGAAAATGCAACTGCACATTTGGAGCGCTAAGAGCGTAGTAGTGGAAAAAGGAATATATTCAAATATAAACTACACAGAAGCATTCTGTGAAACTTCTTTCTGATCTGAGCATTCAGCTAACAGAGTTAAACCATACTTTTGTTTGAGCAGTTTTGAAACACTCTGTCTGTAGAAAATGCAACTGGACATTCGTAGCGCTAAGTGGGTAATAGTGGAAAAAAGAATATGTTCAAATATAAACTACACAGAAGCATTGTATGAAACTTCTTTCTGTTCTGTGCATTCAACTAACAGAGTTGAACCTTACTTTTGATTGAGCCGTTCTGAAACACTCTTTCTGTAGAAACTGCAATTGGACATTCTGAGCGCTAAGAGGCCTATATTGGGAAAAGGAATGTCTACAAATAAAAACTACACAGAAGAATTGTGTGAAACTTCTTTCTGTTCTGTTTGTTCAACTAAAAGAGTTCAACCTTAGTTTTGATTGAGCCGTTCTGAAACACTCTTTCTGTAGAAAATGCAAGTGGAGATTCGGAGCGCTAAGAGGGTAATAGTGGAAAAAGGAATGTCTCCAAATATAAACAACACAGAATCATTCTGTGAAACTTCTTTCTGATCTGTGCATTCAGCTAACAGAGTTAAACCATACTTTTGGTTGAGCAGATCTGAACACTCTTTCTGTAGAAAATGTAACTGGACATTTGGAGCGCTAAGAGAGTAGTAGTGGAAAAAGGAATATATTCAAATATAAACTACACAGAAGCATTCTGTGAAACTTCTTTCTGATCTGAGCATTCAGCTAACAGAGTTAAACCATACTTTTGATTGAGCAGTTTTGAAACACTCTGTCTGTAGAAAATGCAACTGGACATTCGTAGCGCTAAGTGGGTAATAGTGGAAAAAAGAATATGTTCAAATATAAACTACACAGAAGCATTGTATGAAACTTCTTTCTGTTCTGTGCATTCAACTAACAGAGTTGAACCTTACTTTGATTGAGCCTTTCTGAAACACTCTTTCTGTAGAAACTGCAATTGGACATTCTGAGCGCTAAGAGGCCTCTATTGGGAAAAATAATATCTTCAAATAAAAACTACACAGAAGCATTGTGTGAAACTTATTTCTGATATGTTCATTAAGCTAACAGAGTTAAAACATACTTTTGATTGCGCAGTTCTGAACACTCTTTCTGTAGAAAATGCAAGTGGACATTCGGAGCGCTAAGAGGGTAATAGTGGAAAAAGGAATATATTCAAATATAAACTACACAGTAGCATTCTGTGAAAATTCTTTCTGTTCTGTGCATTCAACTAACAGAGTTGAACCTTACTTTTGATTGAGCCGTTCTGAAACACTCTTTCTGTAGAAACTGCAATTGGACATGCTAAGCGCTAAGAGGCCTACATTGGGAAAAAGAATATCTTCAAATAAAAACTACACAGATGCATTCTGTGAAACTTATTTCTGATCTGTAAGTTCAGTTAACAGAGATAAAACATATTTTTGATTGAGCAGTTATGAAACACTCTTTTTGTAGAAAATGCAAGTGGAGATACGGAGCGCTAAGAGGGTAATAGTGGAAAAAGGAATGTCTTCAAATATAAACTACACAGAATCATTCGGTGAAACATCTTTCTCATCTGTGCATTCAGCTAACAGAGTTAAACCATACTTTTGATTGAGCAGATCTGAACACTCTTTCTGTAGAAAATGCAACAGGACATTTGGAGCGCTAAGAGCGTAGTAGTGGAAAAAGGAATATATTCAAATATAAACTACACAGAAGCATTCTGTGAAACATCTTTCTGATCTGAGCATTCAGCTAACAGAGTTAAACCATACTTTTGATTGAGCAGTTTTGAAACACTCTGTCTGTAGAAAATGCAACTGGACATTCGTAGCGCTAAGTGGGTAATAGTGGAAAAAAGAATATGTTCAAATATAAACTACACAGAAGCATTGTATGAAACTTCTTTCTGTTCTGTGCATTCAACTAACGGAGGTGAACCTTAGTTTTGATTGAGCCGTTCTGAAACACTCTTTCTGTAGAAACTGCAATTGGACATTCTGAGCGCTAAGAGGCCTATATTGGGAAAAAGAATGTCTACAAATAAAAACTACACAGAAGAATTCTGTGAAACTACTTTCTGTTCTGTTTGTTCAACTAAAAGAGTTAAACCTTAGTTTTGATTGAGCCGTTCTGTAACACTCTTTCTGTAGAAAATGCAAGTGGATATTCGGAGCGCTAAGAGGGTAATAGTGGAAAAAGGAATGTCTTCAAATATAAACTACACAGAATCATTCGGTGAAACTTCTTTCTGATCTGTGCATTCAGCTAACAGAGTTAAAACATACTTTTGATTGAGCAGATCTGAACACTCTTTCTGTAGAAAATGCAACTGGACATTTGGAGCGCTAAGAGAGTAGTAGTGGAAAAAAGGAATATATTCAAATATAAACTACACAGAAGCATTCTGTGAAACTTCTTTCTGATCTGAGCATTCAGCTAACAGAGTTAAACCATACTTTTGATTGAGCAGTTTTGAAACACTCTGTCTGTAGAAAATGCAACTGGACATTCGTAGCGCTAAGTGGCTAATAGTGGAAAAAAGAATATGTTCAAATATAAACTACACAGAAGCATTGTATGAAACTTCTTTCTGTTCTGTGCATTCAACTAACAGAGTTGAACCTTACTTTTGATTGAGCCTTTCTGAAACACTCTTTCTGTAGAAACTGCAATTGGACATTCTGAGCGCTAAGAGGCCTATATTGGGAAAAAGAATATCTTCAAAGAAAAACTACACAGAAGCTTTGTGTGAAACTTATTTCTGATATGTTCATTAAGCTAACAGAGTTAAACCATACTTTTGATTGCGCAGTTCTGAACACTCTTTCTGTAGAAAATGCAAGTGGACATTCGGAGCGCTAAGAGGGTAATAGTGGAAAAAGGAATATATTCAAATATAAACTACACAGTAGCATTCTGTGAAACTTCTTTCTGTTCTGTGCATTCAACTAACATAGTTGAACCTTACTTTTGATTGAGCCGTTCTGAAACACTCTTTCTGTAGAAACTGCAATTGGACATGCTAAGCGCTAAGAGGCCTACATTGGGAAAAAGAATATCTTCAAATAAAAACTACACAGATGCATTCTGTGAAACTTATTTCTGATCTGTAAATTCAGTTAACAGAGATAAAACATATTTTTGATTGAGCAGTTATGAAACACTCTTTTTGTAGAAAATGCAAGTGGAGATTCGGAGCGCTAAGAGGGTAATAGTGGAAAAAGGAATGTCTTCAAATATAAACTACACAGAATCATTCGGTGAAACTTCTTTCTCATCTGTGCATTCAGCTAACAGAGTTAAACCATACTTTTGATTGAGCAGATCTGAACACTGTTTCTGTAGAAAATGCTACAGGACATTTGGAGCGCTAAGAGCGTAGTAGTGGAAAAAGGAATATATTCAAATATAAACTACACAGAAGCATTCTGTGAAACATCTTTCTGATCTGAGCATTCAGCTAACAGAGTTAAACCATACTTTTGATTGAGCAGTTTTGAAACACTCTGTCTGTAGAAAATGCAACTGGACATTCGTAGCGCTAAGTGGGTAATAGTGGAAAAAAGAATATGTTCAAATATAAACTACACAGAAGCATTGTATGAAACTTCTTTCTGTTCTGTGCATTCAACTAACGGAGGTGAACCTTACTTTTGATTGAGCCGTTCTGAAACACTCTTTCTGTAGAAACTGCAATTGGACATTCTGAGCGCTAAGAGGCCTATATTGGGAAAAAGAATGTCTACAAATAAAAACTACACAGAAGAATTCTGTGAAACTTCTTTCTGTTCTGTTTGTTCAACTAAAAGAGTTAAACCTTAGTTTTGATTGAGCCGTTCTGTAACACTCTTTCTGTAGAAAACGCAAGTGGATATTCGGAGCGCTAAGAGGGTAATAGTGGAAAAAGGAATGTCTTCAAATATAAACTACACAGAATCATTCGGTGAAACTTCTTTCTGATCTGTGCATTCAGCTAACAGAGTTAAACCATACTTTTGATTGAGCAGATCTGAACACTCTTTCTGTAGAAAATGCAACTGGACATTTGGAGCGCTAAGAGCGTAGTAGTGGAAAAAGGAATATATTCAAATATAAACTACACAGAAGCATTCTGTGAAACTACTTTCTGATCTGAGCATTCAGCTAACAGAGTTAAACCATACTTTTGATTGAGCAGTTTTGAAACACTCTGTCTGTAGAAAATGCAACTGGACATTCGTAGCGCTAAGTGGGTAATAGTGGAAAAAAGAATATGTTCAAATATAAACTACACAGAAGCATTGTATGAAACTTCTTTCTGTTCTGTGCATTCAACTAACAGAGTTGAACCTTACTTTTGATTGAGCCGTTCTGAAACACTCTTTCTGTAGAAACTGCAATTGGACATTCTGAGCGCTAAGAGGCCTATATTGGGAAAAGGAATGTCTACAAATAAAAACTACACAGAAGAATTGTGTGAAACATCTTTCTGTTCTGTTTGTTCAACTAAAAGAGTTGAACCTTAGTTTTGATTGAGCCGTTCTGAAACACTCTTTCTGTAGAAAATGCAAGTGGAGATTCGGAGCGCTAAGAGGGTAATAGTGGAAAAAGGAATGTCTCCAAATATAAACTACACAGAATCATTCTGTGAAACTTCTTTCTGATCTGTGCATTCAGCTAACAGAGTTAAACCATACTTTTGATTGAGCAGATCTGAACACTCTTTCTGTAGAAAATGCAACTGGACATTTGGAGCGCTAAGAGAGTAGTAGTGGAAAAAGGAATATATTCAAATATAAACTACACAGAAGCATTCTGTGAAACTTCTTTCTGATCTGAGCATTCAGCTAACAGAGTTAAACCATACTTTTGATTGAGCAGTTTGAAACACTCTGTCTGTAGAAAATGCAACTGGACATTCGTAGCGCTAAGTGGCTAATAGTGGAAAAAAGAATATGTTCAAATATAAACTACACAGAAGCATTGTATGAAATTTCTTTCTGTTCTGTGCATTCAACTAACAGAGTTGAACCTTACTTTTGATTGAGCCTTTCTGAAACACTCTTTCTGTAGAAACTGCAATTGGACATTCTGAGCGCTAAGAGTCCTATATTGGGAAAAATAATATCTTCAAAGAAAAACTACACAGAAGCTTTGTGTGAAACTTATTTCTGATATGTTCATTAAGCTAACAGAGTTAAACCATACTTTTGATTGCGCAGTTCTGAACACTCTTTCTGTAGAAAATGCAAGTGGACATTCGGAGCGCTAAGAGGGTAATAGTGGAAAAAGGAATATATTCAAATATAAACTACACAGTAGCATTCTGTGAAACTTCTTTCTGTTCTGTGCATTCAACTAACATAGTTGAACCTTACTTTTGATTGAGCCGTTCTGAAACACTTTCTGTAGAAACTGCAATTGGACATGCTAAGCGCTAAGAGGCCTACATTGGGAAAAAGAATATCTTCAAATAAAAACTACACAGATGCATTCTGTGAAACTTATTTCTGATCTGTAAATTCAGTTAACAGAGACAAAACATATTTTTGATTGAGCAGTTATGAAACACTCTTTTTGTAGAAAATGCAAGTGGAGATTCGGAGCGCTAAGTGGGTAATAGTGGAAAAAGGAATGTCTTCAAATATAAACTACACAGAATCATTCGGTGAAACTTCTTTCTCATCTGTGCATTCAGCTAACAGAGTTAAACCATACTTTTGATTGAGCAGATCTGAACACTCTTTCTGTAGAAAATGCAACAGGACATTTGGAGCGCTAAGAGCGTAGTAGTGGAAAAAGGAATATATTCAAATATAAACTACACAGAAGCATTCTGTGAAACATCTTTCTGATCTGAGCATTCAGCTAACAGAGTTAAACCATACTTTTGATTGAGCAGTTTTGAAACACTCTGTCTGTAGAAAATGCAACTGGACATTCGTAGCGCTAAGTGGGTAATAGTGGAAAAAAGAATATGTTCAAATATAAACTACACAGAAGCATTGTATGAAACTTCTTTCTGTTCTGTGCATTCAACTAACGGAGGTGAACCTTACTTTTGATTCAGCCGTTCTGAAACACTCTTTCTGTAGAAACTGCAATTGGACATTCTGAGCGCTAAGAGGCCTATATTGGGAAAAAGAATGTCTACAAATAAAAACTACACAGAAGAATTCTGTGAAACTTCTTTCTGTTCTGTTTGTTCAACTAAAAGAGTTAAACCTTAGTTTTGATTGATCCGTTCTGTAACACTCTTTCTGTAGAAAATGCAAGTGGATATTCGGAGCGCTAAGAGGGTAATAGTGGAAAAAGGAATGTCTTCAAATATAAACTACACAGAATCATTCGGTGAAACTTCTTTCTGATCTGTGCATTCAGCTAACAGAGTTAAACCATACTTTTGATTGAGCAGATCTGAACACTCTTTCTGTAGAAAATGCAACTGGACATTTGGAGCGCTAAGAGCGTAGTAGTGGAAAAAGGAATATATTCAAATATAAACTACACAGAAGCATTCTGTGAAACTACTTTCTGATCTGAGCATTCAGCTAACAGAGTTAAACCATACATTTGATTGAGCAGTTTTGAAACATTCTGTCTGTAGAAAATGCAACTGGACATTCGTAGCGCTAAGTGGGTAATAGTGGAAAAAAGAATATGTTCAAATATAAACTACACAGAAGCATTGTATGAAACTTCTTTCTGTTCTGTGCATTCAACTAACAGAGTTGAACCTTACTTTTGATTGAGCCGTTCTGAAACACTCTTTCTGTAGAAACTGCAATTGGACATTCTGAGCGCTAAGAGGCCTATATTGGGAAAAGGAATGTCTACAAATAAAAACTACACAGAAGAATTGTGTGAAACTTCTTTCTGTTCTGTTTGTTCAACTAAAAGAGTTGAACCTTAGTTTTGATTGAGCCGTTCTGAAACACTCTTTCTGTAGAAAATGCAAGTGGAGATTCGGAGCGCTAAGAGGGTAATAGTGGAAAAAGGAATGTCTCCAAATATAAACTACACAGAATCATTCTGTGAAACTTCTTTCTGATCTGTGCATTCAGCTAACAGAGTTAAACCATACTTTTGATTGAGCAGATCTGAACACTCTTTCTGTAGAAAATGCAACTGGACATTTGGAGCGCTAAGAGAGTAGTAGTGGAAAAAGGAATATATTCAAATATAAACTACACAGAAGCATTCTGTGAAACTTCTTTCTGATCTGAGCATTCAGCTAACAGAGTTAAACCATACTTTTGATTGAGCAGTTTTGAAACACTCTGTCTGTAGAAAATGCAACTGGACATTCGTAGCGCTAAGTGGCTAATAGTGGAAAAAAGAATATGTTCAAATATAAACTACACAGAAGCATTGTATGAAACTTCTTTCTGTTCTGTGCATTCAACTAACAGAGTTGAACCTTACTTTTGATTGAGCCTTTCTGAAACACTCTTTCTGTAGAAACTGCAATTGGACATTCTGAGCGCTAAGAGTCCTATATTGGGAAAAATAATATCTTCAAAGAAAAACTACACAGAAGCTTTGTGTGAAACTTATTTCTGATATGTTCATTAAGCTAACAGAGTTAAACCATACTTTTGATTGCGCAGTTCTGAACACTCTTTCTGTAGAAAATGCAAGTGGACATTCGGAGCGCTAAGAGGGTAATAGTGGAAAAAGGAATATATTCAAATATAAACTACACAGTAGCATTCTGTGAAACTTCTTTCTGTTCTGTGCATTCAACTAACATAGTTGAACCTTACTTTTGATTGAGCCGTTCTGAAACACTTTCTGTAGAAACTGCAATTGGACATGCTAAGCGCTAAGAGGCCTACATTGGGAAAAAGAATATCTTCAAATAAAAACTACACAGATGCATTCTGTGAAACTTATTTCTGATCTGTAAATTCAGTTAACAGAGATAAAACATATTTTTGATTGAGCAGTTATGAAACACTCTTTTTGTAGAAAATGCAAGTGGAGATTCGGAGCGCTAAGAGGGTAATAGTGGAAAAAGGAATGTCTTCAAATATAAACTACACAGAATCATTCGGTGAAACTTCTTTCTCATCTGTGCATTCAGCTAACAGAGTTAAACCATACTTTTGATTGAGCAGATCTGAACACTCTTTCTGTAGAAAATGCAACAGGACATTTGGAGCGCTAAGAGCGTAGTAGTGGAAAAAGTAATATATTCAAATATAAACTACACAGAAGCATTCTGTGAAACATCTTTCTGATCTGAGCATTCAGCTAACAGAGTTAAACCATACTTTTGATTGAGCAGTTTTGAAACACTCTGTCTGTAGAAAATGCAACTGGACATTCGTAGCGCTAAGTGGGTAATAGTGGAAAAAAGAATATGTTCAAATATAAACTACACAGAAGCATTGTATGAAACTTCTTTCTGTTCTGTGCATTCAACTAACTGAGTTGAACCTTACTTTTGATTGAGCCGTTCTGAAACACTCTTTCTGTAGAAACTGCAATTGGACATTCTGAGCGCTAAGAGGCCTATATTGGGAAAAGGAATGTCTACAAATAAAAACTACACAGAAGAATTGTGTGAAACATCTTTCTGTTCTGTTTGTTCAACTAAAAGAGTTGAACCTTAGTTTTGATTGAGCCGTTCTGAAACACTCTTTCTGTAGAAAATGCAAGTGGAGATTCGGAGCGCTAAGAGGGTAATAGTGGAAAAAGGAATGTCTCCAAATATAAACTACACAGAATCATTCTGTGAAACTTCTTTCTGATCTGTGCATTCAGCTAACAGAGTTAAACCATACTTTTGATTGAGCAGATCTGAACACTCTTTCTGTAGAAAATGCAACTTGACATTTGGAGCGCTAAGAGAGTAGTAGTGGAAAAAGTAATATATTCAAATATAAACTACACAGAAGCATTCTGTGAAACTTCTTTCTGATCTGAGCATTCAGCTAACAGAGTTAAACCATACTTTTCATTGAGCAGTTTTGAAACACTCTGTCTGTAGAAAATGCAACTGGACATTCGTAGCGCTAAGTGGCTAATAGTGGAAAAAAGTATATGTTCAAATATAAACTACACAGAAGCATTGTATGAAACTTCTTTCTGTTCTGTGCATTCAACTAACAGAGTTGAACCTTACTTTTGATTGAGCCTTTCTGAAACACTCTTTCTGTAGAAACTGCAATTGGACATTCTGAGCGCTAAGAGTCCTATATTGGGAAAAATAATATCTTCAAAGAAAAACTACACAGAAGCTTTGTGTGAAACTTATTTCTGATATGTTCATTAAGCTAACAGAGTTAAACCATACTTTTGATTGCGCAGTTCTGAACACTCTTTCTGTAGAAAATGCAAGTGGACATTCGGAGCGCTAAGAGGGTAATAGTGGAAAAAGGAATATATTCAAATATAAACTACACAGTAGCATTCTGTGAAACTTCTTTCTGTTCTGTGCATTCAACTAACATAGTTGAACCTTACTTTTGATTGAGCCGTTCTGAAACACTTTCTGTAGAAACTGCAATTGGACATGCTAAGCGCTAAGAGGCCTACATTGGGAAAAAGAATATCTTCAAATAAAAACTACACAGATGCATTCTGTGAAACTTATTTCTGATCTGTAAATTCAGTTAACAGAGATAAAACATATTTTTGATTGAGCAGTTATGAAACACTCTTTTTGTAGAAAATGCAAGTGGAGATTCGGAGCGCTAAGAGGGTAATAGTGGAAAAAGGAATGTCTTCAAATATAAACTACACAGAATCATTCGGTGAAACTTCTTTCTCATCTGTGCATTCAGCTAACAGAGTTAAACCATACTTTTGATTGAGCAGATCTGAACACTCTTTCTGTAGAAAATGCAACAGGACATTTGGAGCGCTAAGAGCGTAGTAGTGGAAAAAGGAATATATTCAAATATAAACTACACAGAAGCATTCTGTGAAACATCTTTCTGATCTGAGCATTCAGCTAACAGAGTTAAACCACACTTTTGATTGAGCAGTTTTGAAACACTCTGTCTGTAGAAAATGCAACTGGACATTCGTAGCGCTAAGTGGGTAATAGTGGAAAAAAGAATATGTTCAAATATAAACTACACAGAAGCATTGTATGAAACTACTTTCTGTTCTGTGCATTCAACTAACGGAGGTGAACCTTACTTTTGATTCAGCCGTTCTGAAACACTCTTTCTGTAGAAACTGCAATTGGACATTCTGAGCGCTAAGAGGCCTATATTGGGAAAAAGAATGTCTACAAATAAAAACTACACAGAAGAATTCTGTGAAACTTCTTTCTGTTCTGTTTGTTCAACTAAAAGAGTTAAACCTTAGTTTTGATTGAGCCGTTCTGTAACACTCTTTCTGTAGAAAATGCAAGTGGATATTCGGAGCGCTAAGAGGGTAATAGTGGAAAAAGGAATGTCTTCAAATATAAACTACACAGAATCATTCGGTGAAACTTCTTTCTGATCTGTGCATTCAGCTAACAGAGTTAAACCATACTTTTGATTGAGCAGATCTGAACACTCTTTCTGTAGAAAATGCAACTGGACATTTGGAGCGCTAAGAGCGTAGTAGTGGAAAAAGGAATATATTCAAATATAAACTACACAGAAGCATTCTGTGAAACTACTTTCTGATCTGAGCATTCAGCTAACAGAGTTAAACCATACATTTGATTGAGCAGTTTTGAAACACTCTGTCTGTAGAAAATGCAACTGGACATTCGTAGCGCTAAGTGGGTAATAGTGGAAAAAAGAATATGTTCAAATATAAACTACACAGAAGCATTGTATGAAACTTCTTTCTGTTCTGTGCATTCAACTAACAGAGTTGAACCTTACTTTTGATTGAGCCGTTCTGAAACACTCTTTCTGTAGAAACTGCAATTGGACATTCTGAGCGCTAAGAGGCCTATATTGGGAAAAGGAATGTCTACAAATAAAAACTACACAGAAGAATTGTGTGAAACTTCTTTCTGTTCTGTTTGTTCAACTAAAAGAGTTGAACCTTAGTTTTGATTGAGCCGTTCTGAAACACTCTTTCTGTAGAAAATGCAAGTGGAGATTCGGAGCGCTAAGAGGGTAATAGTGGAAAAAGGAATGTCTCCAAATATAAACTACACAGAATCATTCTGTGAAACTTCTTTCTGATCTGTGCATTCAGCTAACAGAGTTAAACCATACTTTTGATTGAGCAGATCTGAACACTCTTTCTGTAGAAAATGCAACTGGACATTTGGAGCGCTAAGAGAGTAGTAGTGGAAAAAGGAATATATTCAAATATAAACTACACAGAAGCATTCTGTGAAACTTCTTTCTGATCTGAGCATTCAGCTAACAGAGTTAAACCATACTTTTGATTGAGCAGTTTTGAAACACTCTGTCTGTAGAAAATGCAACTGGACATTCGTAGCGCTAAGTGGCTAATAGTGGAAAAAAGAATATGTTCAAATATAAACTACACAGAAGCATTGTATGAAACTTCTTTCTGTTCTGTGCATTCAACTAACAGAGTTGAACCTTACTTTTGATTGAGCCTTTCTGAAACACTCTTTCTGTAGAAACTGCAATTGGACATTCTGAGCGCTAAGAGTCCTATATTGGGAAAAATAATATCTTCAAAGAAAAACTACACAGAAGCTTTGTGTGAAACTTATTTCTGATATGTTCATTAAGCTAACAGAGTTAAACCATACTTTTGATTGCGCAGTTCTGAACACTCTTTCTGTAGAAAATGCAAGTGGACATTCGGAGCGCTAAGAGGGTAATAGTGGAAAAAGGAATATATTCAAATATAAACTACACAGTAGCATTCTGTGAAACTTCTTTCTGTTCTGTGCATTCAACTAACATAGTTGAACCTTACTTTTGATTGAGCCGTTCTGAAACACTTTCTGTAGAAACTGCAATTGGACATGCTAAGCGCTAAGAGGCCTACATTGGGAAAAAGAATATCTTCAAATAAAAACTACACAGATGCATTCTGTGAAACTTATTTCTGATCTGTAAATTCAGTTAACAGAGATAAAACATATTTTTGATTGAGCAGTTATGAAACACTCTTTTTGTAGAAAATGCAAGTGGAGATTCGGAGCGCTAAGAGGGTAATAGTGGAAAAAGGAATGTCTTCAAATATAAACTACACAGAATCATTCGGTGAAACTTCTTTCTCATCTGTGCATTCAGCTAACAGAGTTAAACCATACTTTTGATTGAGCAGATCTGAACACTCTTTCTGTAGAAAATGCAACAGGACATTTGGAGCGCTAAGAGCGTAGTAGTGGAAAAAGGAATATATTCAAATATAAACTACACAGAAGCATTCTGTGAAACATCTTTCTGATCTGAGCATTCAGCTAACAGAGTTAAACCATACTTTTGATTGAGCAGTTTTGAAACACTCTGTCTGTAGAAAATGCAACTGGACATTCGTAGCGCTAAGTGGGTAATAGTGGAAAAAAGAATATGTTCAAATATAAACTACACAGAAGCATTGTATGAAACTTCTTTCTGTTCTGTGCATTCAACTAACAGAGTTGAACCTTACTTTTGATTGAGCCGTTCTGAAACACTCTTTCTGTAGAAACTGCAATTGGACATTCTGAGCGCTAAGAGGCCTATATTGGGAAAAGGAATGTCTACAAATAAAAACTACACAGAAGAATTGTGTGAAACATCTTTCTGTTCTGTTTGTTCAACTAAAAGAGTTGAACCTTAGTTTTGATTGAGCCGTTCTGAAACACTCTTTCTGTAGAAAATGCAAGTGGAGATTCGGAGCGCTAAGAGGGTAATAGTGGAAAAAGGAATGTCTCCAAATATAAACTACACAGAATCATTCTGTGAAACTTCTTTCTGATCTGTGCATTCAGCTAACAGAGTTAAACCATACTTTTGATTGAGCAGATCTGAACACTCTTTCTGTAGAAAATGCAACTGGACATTTGGAGCGCTAAGAGAGTAGTAGTGGAAAAAGTAATATATTCAAATATAAACTACACAGAAGCATTCTGTGAAACTTCTTTCTGATCTGAGCATTCAGCTAACAGAGTTAAACCGTACTTTTGATTGAGCAGTTTTGAAACACTCTGTCTGTAGAAAATGCAACTGGACATTCGTAGCGGTACGTGGGTAATAGTGGAAAAAAGAATATGTTCAAATATAAACTACACAGAAGCATTGTATGAAACTTCTTTCTGTTCTGTGCATTCAACTAACAGAGTTGAACCTTACTTTTGATTGAGCCTTTCTGAAACACTCTTTCTGTAGAAACTGCAATTGGACATTCTGAGCGCTAAGAGTCCTATATTGGGAAAAATAATATCTTCAAAGAAAAACTACACAGAAGCTTTGTGTGAAACTTATTTCTGATATGTTCATTAAGCTAACAGAGTTAAACCATACTTTTGATTGCGCAGTTCTGAACACTCTTTCTGTAGAAAATGCAAGTGGACATTCGGAGCGCTAAGAGGGTAATAGTGGAAAAAGGAATATATTCAAATATAAACTACACAGTAGCATTCTGTGAAACTTCTTTCTGTTCTGTGCATTCAACTAACATAGTTGAACCTTACTTTTGATTGAGCCGTTCTGAAACACTTTCTGTAGAAACTGCAATTGGACATGCTAAGCGCTAAGAGGCCTACATTGGGAAAAAGAATATCTTCAAATAAAAACTACACAGATGCATTCTGTGAAACTTATTTCTGATCTGTAAATTCAGTTAACAGAGATAAAACATATTTTTGATTGAGCAGTTATGAAACACTCTTTTTGTAGAAAATGCAAGTGGAGATTCGGAGCGCTAAGAGGGTAATAGTGGAAAAAGGAATGTCTTCAAATATAAACTACACAGAATCATTCGGTGAAACTTCTTTCTCATCTGTGCATTCAGCTAACAGAGTTAAACCATACTTTTGATTGAGCAGATCTGAACACTCTTTCTGTAGAAAATGCAACAGGACATTTGGAGCGCTAAGAGCGTAGTAGTGGAAAAAGGAATATATTCAAATATAAACTACACAGAAGCATTCTGTGAAACATCTTTCTGATCTGAGCATTCAGCTAACAGAGTTAAACCATACTTTTGATTGAGCAGTTTTGAAACACTCTGTCTGTAGAAAATGCAACTGGACATTCGTAGCGCTAAGTGGGTAATAGTGGAAAAAAGAATATGTTCAAATATAAACTACACAGAAGCATTGTATGAAACTTCTTTCTGTTCTGTGCATTCAACTAACAGAGTTGAACCTTACTTTTGATTGAGCCGTTCTGAAACACTCTTTCTGTAGAAACTGCAATTGGACATTCTGAGCGCTAAGAGGCCTATATTGGGAAAAGGAATGTCTACAAATAAAAACTACACAGAAGAATTGTGTGAAACATCTTTCTGTTCTGTTTGTTCAACTAAAAGAGTTGAACCTTAGTTTTGATTGAGCCGTTCTGAAACACTCTTTCTGTAGAAAATGCAAGTGGAGATTCGGAGCGCTAAGAGGGTAATAGTGGAAAAAGGAATGTCTCCAAATATAAACTACACAGAATCATTCTGTGAAACTTCTTTCTGATCTGTGCATTCAGCTAACAGAGTTAAACCATACTTTTGATTGAGCAGATCTGAACACTCTTTCTGTAGAAAATGCAACTGGACATTTGGAGCGCTAAGAGAGTAGTAGTGGAAAAAGTAATATATTCAAATATAAACTACACAGAAGCATTCTGTGAAACTTCTTTCTGATCTGAGCATTCAGCTAACAGAGTTAAACCATACTTTTGATTGAGCAGTTTTGAAACACTCTGTCTGTAGAAAATGCAACTGGACATTCGTAGCGCTAAGTGGCTAATAGTGGAAAAAAGTATATGTTCAAATATAAACTACACAGAAGCATTGTATGAAACTTCTTTCTGTTCTGTGCATTCAACTAACAGAGTTGAACCTTACTTTTGATTGAGCCTTTCTGAAACACTCTTTCTGTAGAAACTGCAATTGGACATTCTGAGCGCTAAGAGTCCTATATTGGGAAAAATAATATCTTCAAAGAAAAACTACACAGAAGCTTTGTGTGAAACTTATTTCTGATATGTTCATTAAGCTAACAGAGTTAAACCATACTTTTGATTGCGCAGTTCTGAACACTCTTTCTGTAGAAAATGCAAGTGGACATTCGGAGCGCTAAGAGGGTAATAGTGGAAAAAGGAATATATTCAAATATAAACTACACAGTAGCATTCTGTGAAACTTCTTTCTGTTCTGTGCATTCAACTAACATAGTTGAACCTTACTTTTGATTGAGCCGTTCTGAAACACTTTCTGTAGAAACTGCAATTGGACATGCTAAGCGCTAAGAGGCCTACATTGGGAAAAAGAATATCTTCAAATAAAAACTACACAGATGCATTCTGTGAAACTTATTTCTGATCTGTAAATTCAGTTAACAGAGATAAAACATATTTTTGATTGAGCAGTTATGAAACACTCTTTTTGTAGAAAATGCAAGTGGAGATTCGGAGCGCTAAGAGGGTAATAGTGGAAAAAGGAATGTCTTCAAATATAAACTACACAGAATCATTCGGTGAAACTTCTTTCTCATCTGTGCATTCAGCTAACAGAGTTAAACCATACTTTTGATTGAGCAGATCTGAACACTCTTTCTGTAGAAAATGCAACAGGACATTTGGAGCGCTAAGAGCGTAGTAGTGGAAAAAGGAATATATTCAAATATAAACTACACAGAAGCATTCTGTGAAACATCTTTCTGATCTGAGCATTCAGCTAACAGAGTTAAACCATACTTTTGATTGAGCAGTTTTGAAACACTCTGTCTGTAGAAAATGCAACTGGACATTCGTAGCGCTAAGTGGGTAATAGTGGAAAAAAGAATATGTTCAAATATAAACTACACAGAAGCATTGTATGAAACTACTTTCTGTTCTGTGCATTCAACTAACGGAGGTGAACCTTACTTTTGATTCAGCCGTTCTGAAACACTCTTTCTGTAGAAACTGCAATTGGACATTCTGAGCGCTAAGAGGCCTATATTGGGAAAAAGAATGTCTACACATAAAAACTACACAGAAGAATTCTGTGAAACTTCTTTCTGTTCTGTTTGTTCAACTAAAAGAGTTAAACCTTAGTTTTGATTGAGCCGTTCTGTAACACTCTTTCTGTAGAAAATGCAAGTGGATATTCGGAGCGCTAAGAGGGTAATAGTGGAAAAAGGAATGTCTTCAAATATAAACTACACAGAATCATTCGGTGAAACTTCTTTCTGATCTGTGCATTCAGCTAACAGAGTTAAACCATACTTTTGATTGAGCAGATCTGAACACTCTTTCTGTAGAAAATGCAACTGGACATTTGGAGCGCTAAGAGCGTAGTAGTGGAAAAAGGAATATATTCAAATATAAACTACACAGAAGCATTCTGTGAAACTACTTTCTGATCTGAGCATTCAGCTAACAGAGTTAAACCATACATTTGATTGAGCAGTTTTGAAACACTCTGTCTGTAGAAAATGCAACTGGACATTCGTAGCGCTAAGTGGGTAATAGTGGAAAAAAGAATATGTTCAAATATAAACTACACAGAAGCATTGTATGAAACTTCTTTCTGTTCTGTGCATTCAACTAACAGAGTTGAACCTTACTTTTGATTGAGCCGTTCTGAAACACTCTTTCTGTAGAAACTGCAATTGGACATTCTGAGCGCTAAGAGGCCTATATTGGGAAAAGGAATGTCTACAAATAAAAACTACACAGAAGAATTGTGTGAAACTTCTTTCTGTTCTGTTTGTTCAACTAAAAGAGTTGAACCTTAGTTTTGATTGAGCCGTTCTGAAACACTCTTTCTGTAGAAAATGCAAGTGGAGATTCGGAGCGCTAAGAGGGTAATAGTGGAAAAAGGAATGTCTCCAAATATAAACTACACAGAATCATTCTGTGAAACTTCTTTCTGATCTGTGCATTCAGCTAACAGAGTTAAACCATACTTTTGATTGAGCAGATCTGAACACTCTTTCTGTAGAAAATGCAACTGGACATTTGGAGCGCTAAGAGAGTAGTAGTGGAAAAAGGAATATATTCAAATATAAACTACACAGAAGCATTCTGTGAAACTTCTTTCTGATCTGAGCATTCAGCTAACAGAGTTAAACCATACTTTTGATTGAGCAGTTTTGAAACACTCTGTCTGTAGAAAATGCAACTGGACATTCGTAGCGCTAAGTGGCTAATAGTGGAAAAAAGAATATGTTCAAATATAAACTACACAGAAGCATTGTATGAAACTTCTTTCTGTTCTGTGCATTCAACTAACAGAGTTGAACCTTACTTTTGATTGAGCCTTTCTGAAACACTCTTTCTGTAGAAACTGCAATTGGACATTCTGAGCGCTAAGAGTCCTATATTGGGAAAAATAATATCTTCAAAGAAAAACTACACAGAAGCTTTGTGTGAAACTTATTTCTGATATGTTCATTAAGCTAACAGAGTTAAACCATACTTTTGATTGCGCAGTTCTGAACACTCTTTCTGTAGAAAATGCAAGTGGACATTCGGAGCGCTAAGAGGGTAATAGTGGAAAAAGGAATATATTCAAATATAAACTACACAGTAGCATTCTGTGAAACTTCTTTCTGTTCTGTGCATTCAACTAACATAGTTGAACCTTACTTTTGATTGAGCCGTTCTGAAACACTTTCTGTAGAAACTGCAATTGGACATGCTAAGCGCTAAGAGGCCTACATTGGGAAAAAGAATATCTTCAAATAAAAACTACACAGATGCATTCTGTGAAACTTATTTCTGATCTGTAAATTCAGTTAACAGAGATAAAACATATTTTTGATTGAGCAGTTATGAAACACTCTTTTTGTAGAAAATGCAAGTGGAGATTCGGAGCGCTAAGAGGGTAATAGTGGAAAAAGGAATGTCTTCAAATATAAACTACACAGAATCATTCGGTGAAACTTCTTTCTCATCTGTGCATTCAGCTAACAGAGTTAAACCATACTTTTGATTGAGCAGATCTGAACACTCTTTCTGTAGAAAATGCAACAGGACATTTGGAGCGCTAAGAGCGTAGTAGTGGAAAAAGGAATATATTCAAATATAAACTACACAGAAGCATTCTGTGAAACATCTTTCTGATCTGAGCATTCAGCTAACAGAGTTAAACCATACTTTTGATTGAGCAGTTTTGAAACACTCTGTCTGTAGAAAATGCAACTGGACATTCGTAGCGCTAAGTGGGTAATAGTGGAAAAAAGAATATGTTCAAATATAAACTACACAGAAGCATTGTATGAAACTACTTTCTGTTCTGTGCATTCAACTAACGGAGGTGAACCTTACTTTTGATTCAGCCGTTCTGAAACACTCTTTCTGTAGAAACTGCAATTGGACATTCTGAGCGCTAAGAGGCCTATATTGGGAAAAAGAATGTCTACAAATAAAAACTACACAGATGAATTTTGTGAAAATTCTTTCTGTTCTGTTTGATCAACTAAAAGAGTTCAACCTTAGTTTTGATTGAGCTGTTCTGTAACACTCTTTCTGTAGAAAATGCAAGTGGAGATTCGGAGCGCTAAGAGGGTAATAGTGGAAAAAGGAATGTCTCCAAATATAAACTACACAGAATCATTCTGTGAAACTTCTTTCTGATCTGTGCATTCAGCTAACAGAGTTAAACCATACTTTTGGTTGAGCAGATCTGAACACTCTTTCTGTAGAAAATGCTACTGGACATTTGGAGCGCTAAGAGAGTAGTAGTGGAAAAAGGAATATATTCAAATATAAACTACACAGAAGCATTCTGTGAAACTTCTTTCTGATCTGAGCATTCAGCTAACAGAGTTAAACCATACTTTTGATTGAGCAGTTTTGAAACACTCTGTCTGTAGAAAATGCAACTGGACATTCGTAGCGCTAAGTGGGTAATAGTGGAAAAAAGAATATGTTCAAATATAAACTACACAGAAGCATTGTATGAAACTTCTTTCTGTTCTGTGCATTCAACTAACAGAGTTGAACCTTACTTTTGATTGAGCCTTTCTGAAACACTCTTTCTGTAGAAACTGCAATTGGACATTCTGAGCGCTAAGAGGCATATATTGGGAAAAATAATATCTTCAAATAAAAACTACACAGAAGCTTTGTGTGAAACTTATTTCTGATATGTTCATTAAGCTAACAGAGTTAAACCATACTTTTGATTGCGCAGTTCTGAACACTCTTTCTGTAGAAAATGCAAGTGGACATTCGGAGCGCTAAGAGGGTAATAGTGGAAAAAGGAATATATTCAAATATAAACTACACAGTAGCATTCTGTGAAACTTCTTTCTCTTCTGTGCATTCAACTAACAGAGTTGAACCTTACTTTTGATTGAGCCGTTCTGAAACACTCTTTCTGTAGAAACTGCAATTGGACATTCTGAGCGCTAAGAGGCCTATATTGGGAAAAGGAATGTCTACAAATAAAAACTACACAGAAGAATTGTGTGAAACTTCTTTCTGTTCTGTTTGTTCAACTAAAAGAGTTGAACCTTAGTTTTGATTGAGCCGTTCTGAAACACTCTTTCTGTAGAAAATGCAAGTGGAGATTCGGAGCGCTAAGAGGGTAATAGTGGAAAAAGGAATGTCTCCAAATATAAACTACACAGAATCATTCTGTGAAACTTCTTTCTGATCTGTGCATTCAGCTAACAGAGTTAAACCATACTTTTGATTGAGCAGATCTGAACACTCTTTCTGTAGAAAATGCAACTGGACATTTGGAGCGCTAAGAGAGTAGTAGTGGAAAAAGGAATATATTCAAATATAAACTACACAGAAGCATTCTGTGAAACTTCTTTCTGATCTGAGCATTCAGCTAACAGAGTTAAACCATACTTTTGATTGAGCAGTTTTGAAACACTCTGTCTGTAGAAAATGCAACTGGACATTCGTAGCGCTAAGTGGCTAATAGTGGAAAAAAGAATATGTTCAAATATAAACTACACAGAAGCATTGTATGAAACTTCTTTCTGTTCTGTGCATTCAACTAACAGAGTTGAACCTTACTTTTGATTGAGCCTTTCTGAAACACTCTTTCTGTAGAAACTGCAATTGGACATTCTGAGCGCTAAGAGTCCTATATTGGGAAAAATAATATCTTCAAAGAAAAACTACACAGAAGCTTTGTGTGAAACTTATTTCTGATATGTTCATTAAGCTAACAGAGTTAAACCATACTTTTGATTGCGCAGTTCTGAACACTCTTTCTGTAGAAAATGCAAGTGGACATTCGGAGCGCTAAGAGGGTAATAGTGGAAAAAGGAATATATTCAAATATAAACTACACAGTAGCATTCTGTGAAACTTCTTTCTGTTCTGTGCATTCAACTAACATAGTTGAACCTTACTTTTGATTGAGCCGTTCTGAAACACTTTCTGTAGAAACTGCAATTGGACATGCTAAGCGCTAAGAGGCCTACATTGGGAAAAAGAATATCTTCAAATAAAAACTACACAGATGCATTCTGTGAAACTTATTTCTGATCTGTAAATTCAGTTAACAGAGATAAAACATATTTTTGATTGAGCAGTTATGAAACACTCTTTTTGTAGAAAATGCAAGTGGAGATTCGGAGCGCTAAGAGGGTAATAGTGGAAAAAGGAATGTCTTCAAATATAAACTACACAGAATCATTCGGTGAAACTTCTTTCTCATCTGTGCATTCAGCTAACAGAGTTAAACCATACTTTTGATTGAGCAGATCTGAACACTCTTTCTGTAGAAAATGCAACAGGACATTTGGAGCGCTAAGAGCGTAGTAGTGGAAAAAGGAATATATTCAAATATAAACTACACAGAAGCATTCTGTGAAACATCTTTCTGATCTGAGCATTCAGCTAACAGAGTTAAACCATACTTTTGATTGAGCAGTTTTGAAACACTCTGTCTGTAGAAAATGCAACTGGACATTCGTAGCGCTAAGTGGGTAATAGTGGAAAAAAGAATATGTTCAAATATAAACTACACAGAAGCATTGTATGAAACTACTTTCTGTTCTGTGCATTCAACTAACGGAGGTGAACCTTACTTTTGATTCAGCCGTTCTGAAACACTCTTTCTGTAGAAACTGCAATTGGACATTCTGAGCGCTAAGAGGCCTATATTGGGAAAAAGAATGTCTACAAATAAAAACTACACAGATGAATTTTGTGAAAATTCTTTCTGTTCTGTTTGATCAACTAAAAGAGTTCAACCTTAGTTTTGATTGAGCTGTTCTGTAACACTCTTTCTGTAGAAAATGCAAGTGGAGATTCGGAGCGCTAAGAGGGTAATAGTGGAAAAAGGAATGTCTCCAAATATAAACTACACAGAATCATTCTGTGAAACTTCTTTCTGATCTGTGCATTCAGCTAACAGAGTTAAACCATACTTTTGGTTGAGCAGATCTGAACACTCTTTCTGTAGAAAATGCTACTGGACATTTGGAGCGCTAAGAGAGTAGTAGTGGAAAAAGGAATATATTCAAATATAAACTACACAGAAGCATTCTGTGAAACTTCTTTCTGATCTGAGCATTCAGCTAACAGAGTTAAACCATACTTTTGATTGAGCAGTTTTGAAACACTCTGTCTGTAGAAAATGCAACTGGACATTCGTAGCGCTAAGTGGGTAATAGTGGAAAAAAGAATATGTTCAAATATAAACTACACAGAAGCATTGTATGAAACTTCTTTCTGTTCTGTGCATTCAACTAACAGAGTTGAACCTTACTTTTGATTGAGCCTTTCTGAAACACTCTTTCTGTAGAAACTGCAATTGGACATTCTGAGCGCTAAGAGGCATATATTGGGAAAAATAATATCTTCAAATAAAAACTACACAGAAGCTTTGTGTGAAACTTATTTCTGATATGTTCATTAAGCTAACAGAGTTAAACCATACTTTTGATTGCGCAGTTCTGAACACTCTTTCTGTAGAAAATGCAAGTGGACATTCGGAGCGCTAAGAGGGTAATAGTGGAAAAAGGAATATATTCAAATATAAACTACACAGTAGCATTCTGTGAAACTTCTTTCTCTTCTGTGCATTCAACTAACAGAGTTGAACCTTACTTTTGATTGAGCCGTTCTGAAACACTCTTTCTGTAGAAACTGCAATTGGACATGCTAAGCGCTAAGAGGCCTACATTGGGAAAAAGAATATCTTCAAATAAAAACTACACAGATGCATTCTGTGAAACTTATTTCTGATCTGTAATTTCAGTTAACAGAGATAAAACATATTTTTGATTGAGCAGTTATGAAACACTCTTTTTGTAGAAAATGCAAGTGGAGATTCGGAGCGCTAAGAGGGTAATAGTGGAAAAAGGAATGTCTTCAAATATAAACTACACAGAATCATTCGGTGAAACTTCTTTCTGATCTGTGCATTCAGCTAACACAGTTAAACCATACTTTTGATTGAGCAGATCTGAACACTCTTTCTGTAGAAAATGCAACTGGACATTTGGAGCGCTAAGAGCGTATTAGTGGAAAAAGGAATATATTCAAATATAAACTACACAGAAGCATTCTGTGAAACTTCTTTCTGATCTGAGCATTCAGCTAACAGAGTTAAACCATACTTTTGATTGAGCAGTTTTGTAACACTCTGTCTGTAGAAAATGCAACTGTACATTCGTAGCGCAAAGTGGGTAATAGTGGAAAAAAGAATATGTTCAAATATAAACTACACAGAAGCATTGTATGAAACTTCTTTCTGTTCTGTGCATTCAACTAACAGAGGTGAACCTTACTTTTGATTGAGCCGTTCTGAAACACTCTTTCTGTAGAAACTGCAATTGGACATTCTGAGCGCTAAGAGGCCTATATTGGGAAAAAGAATGTCTACAAATAAAAACTACACAGAAGAATTGTGTGAAACTTCTTTCTGTTCTGTTTGTTCAACTAAAGGAGTTCAACCTTAGTTTTGATTGAGCCGTTCTGTAACACTCTTTCTGTAGAAAATGCAAGTGGAGATTCGGAGCGCTAAGAGGGTAATAGTGGAAAAAGGAATGTCTCCAAATATAAACTACACAGAATCATTGTGTGAAACTTCTTTCTGATCTGTGCATTCAGCTAACAGAGTTAAACCATACTTTTGGTTGAGCAGATCTGAACACTCTTTCTGTAGAAAATGCAACTGGACATTTGGAGCGCTAAGAGAGTAGTAGTGGAAAAAGGAATATATTCAAATATAAACTACACAGAAGCATTCTGTGAAACTTCTTTCTGATCTGAGCATTCAGCTAACAGAGTTAAACCATACTTTTGATTGAGCAGTTTTGAAACACTCTGTCTGTAGAAAATGCAACTGGACATTCGTAGCGCTAAGTGGCTAATAGTGGAAAAAAGAATATGTTCAAATATAAACTACACAGAAGCATTGTATGAAACTTCTTTCTGTTCTGTGCATTCAACTAACAGAGTTGAACCTTACTTTTGATTGAGCCTTTCTGAAACACTCTTTTTGTAGAAACTGCAATTGGACATTCTGAGCGCTAAGATGCCTCTATTGGGAAAAAAAATATGTTCAAATAAAAACTACACAGAAGCATTGTGTGAAACTAATTTCTGATATGTTCATCAAGCTAACAGAGTTAAACCATACTTTTGATTGCGCAGTTCTGAACACTCTTTCTGTAGAAAATGCAAGTGGACATTCGGAGCGCTAAGAGGGTAATAGTGGAAAAAGGAATATATTCAAATATGAACTACACAGTAGCATTCTGTGAAAATACTTTCTGTTCTGTGCATTCAACTAACAGAGTTGAACCTTACTTTTGATTGAGCCGTTCTGAAACACTCTTTCTGTAGGAACTGCAATTGGACATGCTAAGCGCTAAGAGGCCTACATTGGGAAAAAGAATATCTTCAAATAAAAACTACACAGATGCATTCTGTGAAACTTATTTCTGATCTGTAAATTCAGTTAACAGAGATAAAACATATTTTTGATTGAGCAGTTATGAAACACTCTTTTTGTAGAAAATGCAAGTGGAGATTCGGAGCGCTAAGTGGGTAATAGTGGAAAAAGGAATGTCTTCAAATATAAACTACACAGAATCATTCGGTGAAACTTATTTCTGATCTGTGCATTCAGCTAACAGAGTTAAACCATACTTTTGGTTGAGCAGATCTGAACACTCTTTCTGTAGAAAATGCAACTGGACATTTGGAGCGCTAAGAGAGTAGTAGTGGAAAAAGGAATATATTCAAATATAAACTACACAGAAGCATTCTGTGAAACTTCTTTCTGATCTGAGCATTCAGCTAACAGAGTTAAACCATACTTTTGATTGAGCAGTTTTGAAACACTCTGTATGTAGAAAATGCAACTGGGCAGTCGTAGCGCTAAGTGGGTAATAGTGGAAAAAAGAATACGTTCAAATATAAACTACACAGAAGCATTGTATGAAACTTCTTTCTGTTCTGTGCATTCAACTAACAGAGTTGAACCTTACATTTGATTGAGCCTTTCTGAAACACTCTTTCTGTAGAAACTGCAATTGGACATTCTGAGCGCTAAGAGGTCTCTATTGGGATAAATAATATCTTCAAATAAAAATTACACAGAAGCATTGTGTGAAACTTATTTCTGATATGTTCATTAAGCTAACAGAGTTAAACCATACTTTTGATTGCGCAGTTCTGAACACTCTTTCTGTAGAAAATGCAAGTGGACATTCGGAGCGCTAAGAGGGTAATAGTGGAAAAAGGAATATATTCAAATATAAACTACACAGTAGCATTCTGTGAAAATACTTTCTGTTCTGTGCATTCAACTAACAGAGTTGAACCTTACTTTTGATTGAGCCGTTCTGAAACACTCTTTCTGTAGAAACTGCAATTGGACATGCTAAGCGCTAAGAGGCCTACATTGGGAAAAAGAATATCTTCAAATAAAAACTACACAGATGCATTCTGTGAAACTTATTTCTGATCTGTAATTTCAGTTAACAGAGATAAAACATATTTTTGATTGAGCAGTTATGAAACACTCTTTTTGTAGAAAATGCAAGTGGAGATTCGGAGCGCTAAGAGGGTAATAGTGGAAAAAGGAATGTCTTCAAATATAAACTACACAGAATCATTCGGTGAAACTTCTTTCTGATCTGTGCATTCAGCTAACAGAGTTAAACCATACTTTTGATTGAGCAGATCTGAACACTCTTTCTGTAGAAAATGCAACTGGACATTTGGAGCGCTAAGAGCGTAGTAGTGGAAAAAGGAATATATTCAAATATAAACTACACAGAAGCATTCGGTGAAACTTCTTTCTGATCTGAGCATTAAGCTAACAGAGTTAAACCATACTTTTGATTGAGCAGTTTTGAAACACTCTGTCTGTAGAAAATGCAAGTGGAGATTCGGAGCGCTAAGAGGGTAATAGTGGAAAAAGGAATGTCTCCAAATATAAACTACACAGAATCATTCTGTGAAACTTCTTTCTGATCTGTGCATTCAGCTAACAGAGTTAAACCATACTTTTGGTTGAGCAGATCTGAACACTCTTTCTGTAGAAAATGCAACTGGACATTTGGAGCGCTAAGAGAGTAGTAGTGGAAAAAGGAATATATTCAAATATAAACTACACAGAAGCATTCTGTGAAACTTCTTTCTGATCTGAGCATTCAGCTAACAGAGTTAAACCATACTTTTGATTGAGCAGTTTTGAAACACTCTGTCTGTAGAAAATGCAACTGGACATTCGTAGCGCTAAGTGGGTAATAGTGGAAAAAAGAATATGTTCAAATATAAACTACACAGAAGCATTGTATGAAACTTCTTTCTGTTCTGTGCATTCAACTAACAGAGTTGAACCTTACTTTTGATTGACCGTTCTGAAACACTCTTTCTGTAGAAACTGCAATTGGACATTCTGAGCGCTAAGAGGCCTATATTGGGAAAAAGAATGTCTACAAATAAAAACTACACAGAAGAATTTTGTGAAAATTCTTTCTGTTCTGTTTGTTCAACTAAAAGTGTTCAACCTTAGTTTTGATTGAGCCGTTCTGTAACACTCTTTCTGTAGAAAATGCAAGTGGAGATTCGGAGCGCTAAGAGGGTAATAGTGGAAAAAGGAATGTCTCCAAATATAAACTACACAGAATCATTCTGTGAAACTTCTTTCTGATCTGTGCATTCAGCTAACAGAGTTAAACCATACTTTTCGTTGAGGAGATCTGAACACTCTTTCTGTAGAAAATGCAACTGGACATTTGGAGCGCTAAGAGAGTAGTAGTGGAAAAAGTAATATATTCAAATATAAACTACACAGAAGCATTCTGTGAAACTTCTTTCTGATCTGAGCATTCAGCTAACAGAGTTAAACCATACTTTTGATTGAGCAGTTTTGAAACACTCTGTCTGTAGAAAATGCAACTGGACATTCGTAGCGCTAAGTGGGTAATAGTGGAAAAAAGAATATGTTCAAATATAAACTACACAGAAGCATTGTATGAAACTTCTTTCTGTTCTGTGCATTCAACTAACAGAGTTGAACCTTACTTTTGATTGAGCCTTTCTGAAACACTCTTTCTGTAGAAACTGCAATTGGACATTCTGAGCGCTAAGAGGCCTCTATTGGGAAAAATAATATCTTCAAATAAAAACTACACAGAAGCATTGTGTGAAACTTCTTTCTGATATGTTCATTAAGCTAACAGAGTTAAACCATACTTTTGATTGCGCAGTTCTGAACACTCTTTCTGTAGAAAATGCAAGTGGACATTCGGAGCACTAAGAGGGTAATAGTGGAAAAAGGAATATATTCAAATATAAACTACACAGTAGCATTCTGTGAAAATTCTTTCTGTTCTGTGCATTCAACTAACAGAGTTGAACCTTACTTTTGATTGAGCCGTTCTGAAACACTCTTTCTGTAGAAACTGCAATTGGACATTCTGAGCGCTAAGAGGCCTATATTGGGAAAAGGAATGTCTACAAATAAAAACTACACAGAAGAATTGTGTGAAACTTCTTTCTGTTCTGTTTGTTCAACTAAAAGAGTTGAACCTTAGTTTTGATTGAGCCGTTCTGAAACACTCTTTCTGTAGAAAATGCAAGTGGAGATTCGGAGCGCTAAGGGGGTAATAGTGGAAAAAGGAATGTCTCCAAATATAAACTACACAGAATCATTCTGTGAAACTTCTTTCTGATCTGTGCATTCAGCTAGCAGAGTTAAAACATACTTTTGATTGAGGAGATCTGAACACTCTTTCTGTAGAAAATGCAACTGGACATTTTGAGCGCTAAGAGAGTAGTAGTGGAAAAAGGAATATATTCAAATATAAACTACACAGAAGCATTCTGTGAAACTTCTTTCTGATCTGAGCATTCAGCTAACAGAGTTAAACCATACTTTTGATTGAGCAGTTTTGAAACACTCTGTCAGTAGAAAATGCAACTGGACATTCGTAGCGCTATGTGGGTAATAGTGGAAAAAAGAATATGTTCAAATATAAACTACACAGAAGCATTGTATGAAACTTCTTTCTGTTCTGTGCATTCAACTAACAGAGTTGAACCTTACTTTTGATTGAGCCTTTCTGAAAGACTCTTTCTGTAGAAACTGCAATTGGACATTCTGAGCGCTAAGAGGCATATATTGGGAAAAATAATATCTTCAAATAAAAACTACACAGAAGCTTTGTGTGAAACTTATTTCTGATATGTTCATTAAGCTAACAGAGTTAAACCATACTTTTGATTGCGCAGTTCTGAACACTCTTTCTGTAGAAAATGCAAGTGGACATTCGGAGCGCTAAGAGGGTAATAGTGGAAAAAGGAATATATTCAAATATAAACTACACAGTAGCATTCTGTGAAACTTCTTTCTCTTCTGTGCATTCAACTAACAGAGTTGAACCTTACTTTTGATTGAGCCGTTCTGAAACACTCTTTCTGTAGAAACTGCAATTGGACATGCTAAGCGCTAAGAGGCCTACATTGGGAAAAAGAATATCTTCAAATAAAAACTACACAGATGCATTCTGTGAAACTTATTTCTGATCTGTAATTTCAGTTAACAGAGATAAAACATATTTTTGATTGAGCAGTTATGAAACACTCTTTTTGTAGAAAATGCAAGTGGAGATTCGGAGCGCTAAGAGGGTAATAGTGGAAAAAGGAATGTCTCCAAATATAAACTACACAGAATCATTGTGTGAAACTTCTTTCTGATCTGTGCATTCAGCTAACAGAGTTAAACCATACTTTTGGTTGAGCAGATCTGAACACTCTTTCTGTAGAAAATGCAACTGGACATTTGGAGCGCTAAGAGAGTAGTAGTGGAAAAAGGAATATATTCAAATATAAACTACACAGAAGCATTCTGTGAAACTTCTTTCTGATCTGAGCATTCAGCTAACAGAGTTAAACCATACTTTTGATTGAGCAGTTTTGAAACACTTTGTCTGTAGAAAATGCAACTGGACATTCGTAGCGCTAAGTGGCTAATAGTGGAAAAAAGAATATGTTCAAATATAAACTACACAGAAGCATTGTATGAAACTTCTTTCTGTTCTGTGCATTCAACTAACAGAGTTGAACCTTACTTTTGATTGAGCCTTTCTGAAACACTCTTTTTGTAGAAACTGCAATTGGACATTCTGAGCGCTAAGATGCCTCTATTGGGAAAAAAAATATGTTCAAATAAAAACTACACAGAAGCATTGTGTGAAACTAATTTCTGATATGTTCATCAAGCTAACAGAGTTAAACCATACTTTTGATTGCGCAGTTCTGAACACTCTTTCTGTAGAAAATGCAAGTGGACATTCGGAGCGCTAAGAGGGTAATAGTGGAAAAAGGAATATATTCAAATATGAACTACACAGTAGCATTCTGTGAAAATTCTTTCTGTTCTGTGCATTCAACTAACAGAGTTGAACCTTACTTTTGATTGAGCCGTTCTGAAACACTCTTTCTGTAGGAACTGCAATTGGACATGCTAAGCGCTAAGAGGCCTACATTGGGAAAAAGAATATCTTCAAATAAAAACTACACAGATGCATTCTGTGAAACTTATTTCTGATCTGTAAATTCAGTTAACAGAGATAAAACATATTTTTGATTGAGCAGTTATGAAACACTCTTTTTGTAGAAAATGCAAGTGGAGATTCGGAGCGCTAAGTGGGTAATAGTGGAAAAAGGAATGTCTTCAAATATAAACTACACAGAATCATTCGGTGAAACTTATTTCTGATCTGTGCATTCAGCTAACAGAGTTAAACCATACTTTTGGTTGAGCAGATCTGAACACTCTTTCTGTAGAAAATGCAACTGGACATTTGGAGCGCTAAGAGAGTAGTAGTGGAAAAAGGAATATATTCAAATATAAACTACACAGAAGCATTCTGTGAAACTTCTTTCTGATCTGAGCACTCAGCTAACAGAGTTAAACCATACTTTTGATTGAGCAGTTTTGAAACACTCTGTCTGTAGAAAATGCAACTGGGCAGTCGTAGCGCTAAGTGGGTAATAGTGGAAAAAAGAATATGTTCAAATATAAACTACACAGAAGCATTGTATGAAACTTCTTTCTGTTCTGTGCATTCAACTAACAGAGTTAAACCTTACTTTTGATTGAGCCTTTCTGAAACACTCTTTCTGTAGAAACTGCAATTGGACATTCTGAGCGCTAAGAGGTCTCTATTGGGATAAATAATATCTTCAAATAAAAACTACACAGAAGCATTGTGTGAAACTTATTTCTGATATGTTCATTAAGCTAACAGAGTTAAACCATACTTTTGATTGCGCAGTTCTGAACACTCTTTCTGTAGAAAATGCAAGTGGACATTCGGAGCGCTAAGAGTGTAATAGTGGAAAAAGGAATATATTCAAATATAAACTACACAGTAGCATTCTGTGAAAATACTTTCTGTTCTGTGCATTCAACTAACAGAGTTGAACCTTACTTTTGATTGAGCCGTTCTGAAACACTCTTTCTGTAGAAACTGCAATTGGACATGCTAAGCGCTAAGAGGCCTACATTGGGAAAAAGAATATCTTCAAATAAAAACTACACAGATGCATTCTGTGAAACTTATTTCTGATCTGTAATTTCAGTTAACAGAGATAAAACATATTTTTGATTGAGCAGTTATGAAACCCTCTTTTTGTAGAAAATGCAAGTGGAGATTCGGAGCGCTAAGAGGGTAATAGTGGAAAAAGGAATGTCTTCAAATATAAACTACACAGAATCATTCGGTGAAACTTCTTTCTGAACTGTGCATTCAGCTAACAGAGTTAAACCATACTTTTGATTGAGCAGATCTGAACACTCTTTCTGTAGAAAATGCAACTGGACATTTGGAGCGCTAAGAGCGTAGTAGTGGAAAAAGGAATATATTCAAATATAAACTACACAGAAGCATTTGGTGAAACTTCTTTCTGATCTGAGCATTAAGCTAACAGAGTTAAACCATACTTTTGATTGAGCAGTTTTGAAACACTCTGTCTGTAGAAAATGCAAGTGGAGATTCGGAGCGCTAAGAGGGTAATAGTGGAAAAAGGAATGTCTCCAAATATAAACTACACAGAATCATTCTGTGAAACTTCTTTCTGATCTGTGCATTCAGCTAACAGAGTTAAACCATACTTTTGGTTGAGCAGATCTGAACACTCTTTCTGTAGAAAATGCAACTGGACATTTGGAGCGCTAAGAGAGTAGTAGTGGAAAAAGGAATATATTCAAATATAAACTACACAGAAGCATTCTGTGAAACTTCTTTCTGATCTGAGCATTCAGCTAACAGAGTTAAACCATACTTTTGATTGAGCAGTTTTGAAACACTCTGTCTGTAGAAAATGCAACTGGACATTCGTAGCGCTAAGTGGGTAATAGTGGAAAAAAGAATATGTTCAAATATAAACTACACAGAAGCATTGTATGAAACTTCTTTCTGTTCTGTGCATTCAACTAACAGAGTTGAACCTTACTTTTGATTGACCGTTCTGAAACACTCTTTCTGTAGAAACTGCAATTGGACATTCTGAGCGCTAAGAGGCCTATATTGGGAAAAAGAATGTCTACAAATAAAAACTACACAGAAGAATTTTGTGAAAATTCTTTCTGTTCTGTTTGTTCAACTAAAAGAGTTCAACCTTAGTTTTGATTGAGCCGTTCTGTAACACTCTTTCTGTAGAAAATGCAAGTGGAGATTCGGAGCGCTAAGAGGGTAATAGTGGAAAAAGGAATGTCTCCAAATATAAACTACACAGAATCATTCTGTGAAAATTCTTTCTGATCTGTGCATTCAGCTAACAGAGTTAAACCATACTTTTCGTTGAGGAGATCTGAACACTCTTTCTGTAGAAAATGCAACTGGACATTTGGAGCGCTAAGAGAGTAGTAGTGGAAAAAGGAATATATTCAAATATAAACTACACAGAAGCATTCTGTGAAACTTCTTTCTGATCTGAGCATTCAGCTAACAGAGTTAAACCATACTTTTGATTGAGCAGTTTTGAAACACTCTGTCTGTAGAAAATGCAACTGTACATTCGTAGCGCAAAGTGGGTAATAGTGGAAAAAAGAATATGTTCAAATATAAACTACACAGAAGCATTGTATGAAACTTCTTTCTGTTCTGTGCATTCAACTAACAGAGGTGAACCTTACTTTTGATTGAGCCGTTCTGAAACACTCTTTCTGTAGAAACTGCAATTGGACATTCTGAGCGCTAAGAATCCTATATTGGGAAAAAGAATGTCTACAAATAAAAACTACACAGAAGAATTGTGTGAAACTTCTTTCTGTTCTGTTTGTTCAACTAAAGGAGTTCAAACTTAGTTTTGATTGAGCCGTTCTGTAACACTCTTTCTGTAGAAAATGCAAGTGGAGATTCGGAGCGCTAAGAGGGTAATAGTGGAAAAAGGAATGTCTCCAAATATAAACTACACAGAATCATTCTGTGAAACTTCTTTCTGATCTGTGCATTCAGCTAACAGAGTTAAACCATACTTTTGGTTGAGCAGATCTGAACACTCTTTCTGTAGAAAATGCAACTGGACATTTGGAGCGCTAAGATAGTAGTAGTGGAAAAAGGAATATATTCAAATATAAACTACACAGAAGCATTCTGTGAAACTTCTTTCTGATCTGAGCATTCAGCTAACAGAGTTAAACCATACTTTTGATTGAGCAGTTTTGAAACACTCTGTCTGTAGAAAATGCAACTGGACATTCGTAGCGCTAAGTGGCTAATAGTGGAAAAAAGAATATGTTCAAATATAAACTACACAGAAGCATTGTATGAAACTTCTTTCTGTTCTGTGCATTCAACTAACAGAGTTGAACCTTACTTTTGATTGAGCCTTTCTGAAACACTCTTTTTGTAGAAACTGCAATTGGACATTCTGAGCGCTAAGATGCCTCTATTGGGAAAAAAAATATGTTCAAATAAAAACTACACAGAAGCATTGTGTGAAACTAATTTCTGATATGTTCATCAAGCTAACAGAGTTAAACCATACTTTTGATTGCGCAGTTCTGAACACTCTTTCTGTAGAAAATGCAAGTGGACATTCGGAGCGCTAAGAGGGTAATAGTGGAAAAAGGAATATATTCAAATATGAACTACACAGTAGCATTCTGTGAAAATTCTTTCTGTTCTGTGCATTCAACTAACAGAGTTGAACCTTACTTTTGATTGAGCCGTTCTGAAACACTCTTTCTGTAGGAACTGCAATTGGACATGCTAAGCGCTAAGAGGCCTACATTGGGAAAAAGAATATCTTCAAATAAAAACTACACAGATGCATTCTGTGAAACTTATTTCTGATCTGTAAATTCAGTTAACAGAGATAAAACATATTTTTGATTGAGCAGTTATGAAACACTCTTTTTGTAGAAAATGCAAGTGGAGTTTCGGAGCGCTAAGTGGGTAATAGTGGAAAAAGGAATGTCTTCAAATATAAACTACACAGAATCATTCGGTGAAACTTATTTCTGATCTGTGCATTCAGCTAACAGAGTTAAACCATACTTTTGGTTGAGCAGATCTGAACACTCTTTCTGTAGAAAATGCAACTGGACATTTGGAGCGCTAAGAGAGTAGTAGTGGAAAAAGGAATATATTCAAATATAAACTACACAGAAGCATTCTGTGAAACTTCTTTCTGATCTGAGCATTCAGCTAACAGAGTTAAACCATACTTTTGATTGAGCAGTTTTGAAACACTCTGTCTGTAGAAAATGCAACTGGGCAGTCGTAGCGCTAAGTGGGTAATAGTGGAAAAAAGAATATGTTCAAATATAAACTACACAGAAGCATTGTATGAAACTTCTTTCTGTTCTGTGCATTCAACTAACAGAGTTAAACCTTACTTTTGATTGAGCCTTTCTGAAACACTCTTTCTGTAGAAACTGCAATTGGACATTCTGAGCGCTAAGAGGTCTCTATTGGGATAAATAATATCTTCAAATAAAAACTACACAGAAGCATTGTGTGAAACTTATTTCTGATATGTTCATTAAGCTAACAGAGTTAAACCATACTTTTGATTGCGCAGTTCTGAACACTCTTTCTGTAGAAAATGCAAGTGGACATTCGGAGCGCTAAGAGGGTAATAGTGGAAAAAGGAATATATTCAAATATAAACTACACAGTAGCATTCTGTGAAAATACTTTCTGTTCTGTGCATTCAACTAACAGAGTTGAACCTTACTTTTGATTGAGCCGTTCTGAAACACTCTTTCTGTAGAAACTGCAATTGGACATGCTAAGCGCTAAGAGGCCTACATTGGGAAAAAGAATATCTTCAAATAAAAACTACACAGATGCATTCTGTGAAACTTATTTCTGATCTGTAATTTCAGTTAACAGAGATAAAACATATTTTTGATTGAGCAGTTATGAAACACTCTTTTTGTAGAAAATGCAAGTGGAGATTCGGAGCGCTAAGAGGGTAATAGTGGAAAAAGGAATGTCTTCAAATATAAACTACACAGAATCATTCGGTGAAACTTCTTTCTGATCTGTGCATTCAGCTAACAGAGTTAAACCATACTTTTGATTGAGCAGATCTGAACACTCTTTCTGTAGAAAATGCAACTGGACATTTGGAGCGCTAAGAGCGTAGTAGTGGAAAAAGGAATATATTCAAATATAAACTACACAGAAGCATTCGGTGAAACTTCTTTCTGATCTGAGCATTAAGCTAACAGAGTTAAACCATACTTTTGATTGAGCAGTTTTGAAACACTCTGTCTGTAGAAAATGCAAGTGGAGATTCGGAGCGCTAAGAGGGTAATAGTGGAAAAAGGAATGTCTCCAAATATAAACTACACAGAATCATTCTGTGAAACTTCTTTCTGATCTGTGCATTCAGCTAACAGAGTTAAACCATACTTTTGGTTGAGCAGATCTGAACACTCTTTCTGTAGAAAATGCAACTGGACATTTGGAGCTCTAAGAGAGTAGTAGTGGAAAAAGGAATATATTCAAATATAAACTACACAGAAGCATTCTGTGAAACTTCTTTCTGATCTGAGCATTCAGCTAACAGAGTTAAACCATACTTTTGATTGAGCAGTTTTGAAACACTCTGTCTGTAGAAAATGCAACTGGACATTCGTAGCGCTAAGTGGGTAATAGTGGAAAAAAGAATATGTTCAAATATAAACTACACAGAAGCATTGTATGAAACTTCTTTCTGTTCTGTGCATTCAACTAACAGAGTTGAACCTTACTTTTGATTGACCGTTCTGAAACACTCTTTCTGTAGAAACTGCAATTGGACATTCTGAGCGCTAAGAGGCCTATATTGGGAAAAAGAATGTCTACAAATAAAAACTACACAGAAGAATTTTGTGAAAATTCTTTCTGTTCTGTTTGTTCAACTAAAAGAGTTCAACCTTAGTTTTGATTGAGCCGTTCTGTAACACTCTTTCTGTAGAAAATGCAAGTGGAGATTCGGAGCGCTAAGAGGGTAATAGTGGAAAAAGGAATGTCTCCAAATATAAACTACACAGAATCATTCTGTGAAACTTCTTTCTGATCTGTGCATTCAGCTAACAGAGTTAAACCATACTTTTCGTTGAGGAGATCTGAACACTCTTTCTGTAGAAAATGCAACTGGACATTTGGAGCGCTAAGAGAGTAGTAGTGGAAAAAGGAATATATTCAAATATAAACTACACAGAAGCATTCTGTGAAACTTCTTTCTGATCTGAGCATTCAGCTAACAGAGTTAAACCATACTTTTGATTGAGCAGTTTTGAAACACTCTGTCTGTAGAAAATGCAACTGTACATTCGTAGCGCAAAGTGGGTAATAGTGGAAAAAAGAATATGTTCAAATATAAACTACACAGAAGCATTGTATGAAACTTCTTTCTGTTCTGTGCATTCAACTAACAGAGTTGAACCTTACTTTTGATTGAGCCTTTCTGAAACACTTTTTCTGTAGAAACTGCAATTGGACATTCTGAGCGCTAAGAGGCCTCTATTGGGAAAAATAATATCTTCAAATAAAAACTACACAGAAGCATTGTGTGAAACTTATTTCTGATATGTTCATTAAGCTAACAGAGTTAAACCATACTTTTGATTGCGCAGTTCTGAACACTCTTTCTGTAGAAAATGCAAGTGGACATTCGGAGCACTAAGAGGGTAATAGTGGAAAAAGGAATATATTCAAATATAAACTACACAGTAGCATTCTGTGAAAATTCTTTCTGTTCTGTGCATTCAACTAACAGAGTTGAACCTTACTTTTGATTGAGCCGTTCTGAAACACTCTTTCTGTAGAAACTGCAATTGGACATTCTGAGCGCTAAGAGGCCTATATTGGGAAAAGGAATGTCTACAAATAAAAACTACACAGAAGAATTGTGTGAAACTTCTTTCTGTTCTGTTTGTTCAACTAAAAGATTTGAACCTTAGTTTTGATTGAGCCGTTCTGAAACACTCTTTCTGTAGAAAATGCAAGTGGAGATTCGGAGCGCTAAGGGGGTAACAGTGGAAAAAGGAATGTCTCCAAATATAAACTACACAGAATCATTCTGTGAAACTTCTTTCTGATCTGTGCATTCAGCTAACAGAATTAAAACATACTTTTGATTGAGGAGATCTGAACACTCTTTCTGTAGAAAATGCAACTGGACATTTGGAGCGCTAAGAGAGTAGTAGTGGAAAAAGGAATATATTCAAATATAAACTACACAGAAGCATTCTGTGAAACTTCTTTCTGATCTGAGCATTCAGCTAACAGAGTTAAACCATACTTTTGATTGAGCAGTTTTGAAACACTCTGTCAGTAGAAAATGCAACTGGACATTCGTAGCGCTAAGTGGGTAATAGTGGAAAAAAGAATATGTTCAAATATAAACTACACAGAAGCATTGTATGAAACTTCTTTCTGTTCTGTGCATTCAACTAACAGAGTTGAACCTTACTTTTGATTGAGCCTTTCTGAAACACTCTTTCTGTAGAAACTGCAATTGGACATTCTGAGCGCTAAGAGGCCTCTATTCGGAAAAATAATATCTTCAAATAAAAACTACACAGAAGCATTGTGTGAAACTTATTTCTGATATGTTCATTAAGCTAACAGAGTTAAACCATACTTTTGATTGCGCAGTTCTGAACACTCTTTCTGTAGAAAATGCAAGTGGACATTCGGAGCGCTAAGAGGGTAATAGTGGAAAAAGGAATATATTCAAATATAAACTACACAGTAGCATTCTGTGAAAATTCTTTCTGTTCTGTGCATTCAACTAACAGAGTTGAACCTTACTTTTGATTGAGCCGTTCTGAAACACTCTTTCTGTAGAAACTGCAATTGGAAATGCTAAGCGCTAAGAGACCTACATTGGGAAAAAGAATATCTTCAAATAAAAACTACACAGATGCATTCTGTGAAACTTATTTCTGATCTGTAAATTCAGTTAACAGAGATAAAACATATTTTTTATTGAGCAGTTATGAAACACTCTTTTTGTAGAAAATGCAAGTGGAGATTCGGAGCGCTAAGAGGGTAATAGTGGAAAAAGGAATGTCTTCAAATATAAACTACACAGAATCATTCGGTGAAACTTCTTTCTGATCTGTGCATTCAGCTAACAGAGTTAAACCATACTTTTGATTGAGCAGATCTGAACACTCTTTCTGTAGAAAATGCAACTGGACATTTGGAGCGCTAAGAGCGTAGTAGTGGAAAAAGGAATATATTCAAATATAAACTACACAGAAGCATTCTGTGAAACTTCTTTCTGATCTGAGTATTCAGCTAACAGAGTTAAACCATACTTTTGATTGAGCAGTTTTGAAACACTCTGTCTGTAGAAAATGCAACTGGACATTCGTAGCGCTAAGTGGGTAATAGTGGAAAAAAGAATATGTTCAAATATAAACTACACAGAAGCATTGTATGAAACTTCTTTCTGTTCTGTGGATTCAACTAACAGAGTTGAACCTTACTTTTGATTGAGCCGTTCTGAAACACTCTTTCTGTAGAAACTGCAATTGGACATTCTGAGCGCTAAGAGTCCTATATTGGGAAAAGGAATGTCTACAAATAAAAACTACACAGAAGAATTGTGTGAAACTTCTTTCTGTTCTGTTTGTTCAACTAAAAGAGTTGAATCTTAGTTTTGATTGAGCCGTTCTGAAACACTCTTTCTGTAGAAAATGGAAGTGGAGATTCGGAGCGCTAAGAGGGTAATAGTGGAAAAAGGAATGTCTCCAAATATAAACTACACAGAATCATTCTGTGAAACTTCTTTCTGATCTGTGCATTCAGCTAACAGAGTTAAACCATATTTTTGATTGAGCAGATCTGAACACTCTTTCTGTAGAAAATGCAACTGGACATTTGGAGCGCTAAGAGAGTAGTAGTGAAAAAAGGAATATATTCAAATATAAACTACACAGAAGCATTCTGTGAAACTTCTTTCTGATCTGAGCATTCAGCTAACAGAGTTAAACCATACTTTTGATTGAGCAGTTTTGAAACACTCTGTCTGTAGAAAATGCAACTGGACATTCGTAGCGCTAAGTGGCTAATAGTGGAAAAAAGAATATGTTCAAATATAAACTACACAGAAGCATTGTATGAAACTTCTTTATGTTCTGTGCATTCAACTAACAGAGTTGAACCTTACTTTTGATTGAGCCTTTCTGAAACCCTCTTTCTGTAGAAACTGCAATTGGACATTCTGAGCGCTAAGAGGCATATATTGGGAAAAATAATATCTTCAAATAAAAACTACACAGAAGCTTTGTGTGAAACTTATTTCTGATATATTCATTAAGCTAACAGAGTTAAACCATACTTTTGATTGCGCAGTTCTGAACACTCTTTCTGTAGAAAATGCAAGTGGACATTCGGAGCGCTAAGAGGGTAATAGTGGAAAAAGGAATATATTCAAATATAAACTACACAGTAGCATTCTGTGAAACTTCTTTCTCTTCTGTGCATTCAACTAACAGAGTTGAACCTTACTTTTGATTGAGCCGTTCTGAAACACTCTTTCTGTAGAAACTGCAATTGGACATGCTAAGCGCTAAGAGGCCTACATTGGGAAAAAGAATATCTTCAAATAAAAACTACACAGATGCATTCTTTGAAACTTATTTCTGATCTGTAATTTCAGTTAACAGAGATAAAACATATTTTTGATTGAGCAGTTATGAAACACTCTTTTTGTAGAAAATGCAAGTGGAGATTCGGAGCGCTAAGAGGGTAATAGTGGAAAAAGGAATGTCTTCAAATATAAACTACACAGAATCATTCGGTGAAACTTCTTTCTGATCTGTGCATTCAGCTAACACAGTTAAACCACACTTTTGATTGAGCAGATCTGAACACTCTTTCTGTAGAAAATGCAACTGGACATTTGGAGCGCTAAGAGCGTATTAGTGGAAAAAGGAATATATTCAAATATAAACTACACAGAAGCATTCTGTGAAACTTCTTTCTGATCTGAGCATTCAGCTAACAGAGTTAAACCATACTTTTGATTGAGCAGTTTTGAAACACTCTGTCTGTAGAAAATGCAACTGTACATTCGTAGCGCAAAGTGGGTAATAGTGGAAAAAAGAATATGTTCAAATATAAACTACACAGAAGCATTGTATGAAACTTCTTTCTGTTCTGTGCATTCAACTAACAGAGGTGAACCTTACTTTTGATTGAGCCGTTCTGAAACACTCTTTCTGTAGAAACTGCAATTGGACATTCTGAGCGCTAAGAATCCTATATTGGGAAAAAGAATGTCTACAAATAAAAACTACACAGAAGAATTGTGTGAAACTTCTTTCTGTTCTGTTTGTTCAACTAAAGGAGTTCAAACTTAGTTTTGATTGAGCCGTTCTGTAACACTCTTTCTGTAGAAAATGCAAGTGGAGATTCGGAGCGCTAAGAGGGTAATAGTGGAAAAAGGAATGTCTCCAAATATAAACTACACAGAATCATTCTGTGAAACTTCTTTCTGATCTGTGCATTCAGCTAACAGAGTTAAACCATACTTTTGGTTGAGCAGATCTGAACACTCTTTCTGTAGAAAATGCAACTGGACATTTGGAGCGCTAAGATAGTAGTAGTGGAAAAAGGAATATATTCAAATATAAACTACACAGAAGCATTCTGTGAAACTTCTTTCTGATCTGAGCATTCAGCTAACAGAGTTAAACCATACTTTTGATTGAGCAGTTTTGAAACACTCTGTCTGTAGAAAATGCAACTGGACATTCGTAGCGCTAAGTGGCTAATAGTGGAAAAAAGAATATGTTCAAATATAAACTACACAGAAGCATTGTATGAAACTTCTTTCTGTTCTGTGCATTCAACTAACAGAGTTGAACCTTACTTTTGATTGAGCCTTTCTGAAACACTCTTTCTGTAGAAACTGCAATTGGACATTCTGAGCGCTAAGATGCCTCTATTGGGAAAAAAAGTATGTTCAAATAAAAACTACACAGAAGCATTGTGTGAAACTAATTTCTGATATGTTCATCAAGCTAACAGAGTTAAACCATACCTTTGATTGCGCAGTTCTGAACACTCTTTCTGTAGAAAATGCAAGTGGACATTCGGAGCGCTAAGAGGGTAATAGTGGAAAAAGGAATATATTCAAATATAAACTACACAGTAGCATTCTGTGAAAATTCTTTCTGTTCTGTGCATTCAACTAACACAGTTGAACCTTATTTTTGATTGAGCCGTTCTGAAACACTCTTTCTGTAGAAACTGCAATTGGACATGCTAAGCACTAAGAGGCCTACATTGGGAAAAAGAATATCTTCAAATAAAAACTACACAGATGCATTCTGTGAAACTTATTTCTGATCTGTAAATTCAGTTAACAGAGATAAAACATATTTTTGATTGAGCAGTTATGAAACACTCTTTTTGTAGAAAATGCAAGTGGAGATTCGGAGCGCTAAGAGGGTAATAGTGGAAAAAGGAATGTCTTCAAATATAAACTACACAGAATCATTCGGTGAAACTTCTTTCTGATCTGTGCATTCAGCTAACAGAGTTAAACCATACTTTTGATTGAGCAGATCTGAACCCTCTTTCTGTAGACAATGCAACTGGACATTTGGAGCGCTAAGAGCGTAGTAGTGGAAAAAGGAATATATTCAAATATAAACTACACAGAAGAGTTCTGTGAAACTTCTTTCTGATCTGAGCATTCAGCTAACAGAGTTAAACCATACTTTTGATTGAGCAGTTTTGAAACACTCTGTCTGTAGAAAATGCAACTGGACATTCGTAGCGCTAAGTGGGTAATAGTGGAAAAAAGAATATGTTCAAATATAAACTACACAGAAGCATTGTATGAAACTTCTTTATGTTCTGTGCATTCAACTAACAGAGTTGAACCTTACATTTGATTGAGCCGTTCTGAAACACTCTTTCTGTAGAAACTGCAATTGGACATTCTGAGCGCTAAGAGGCCTATATTGGGAAAAGGAATGTCTACAAATAAAAACTACACAGAAGAATTGTGTGAAACTTCTTTCTGTTCTGTTTGTTCAACTAAAAGAGTTGAACCTTAGTTTTGATTGAGCCGTTCTGAAACACTCTTTCTGTAGAAAATGCAAGTGGAGATTCGGAGCGCTAAGAGGGTAATAGTGGAAAAAGGAATGTCTCCAAATATAAACTACACAGAATCATTCTGTGAAACTTCTTTCTGATCTGTGCATTCAGCTAACAGAGTTAAACCATACTTTTGATTGAGCAGATCTGAACACTCTTTCTGTAGAAAATGCGACTGGACATTTGGAGCGCTAAGAGAGTAGTAGTGGAAAAAGGAATATATTCAAATATAAACTACACAGAAGCATTCTGTGAAACTTCTTTCTGATCTGAGCATTCAGCTAACAGAGTTAAACCATACTTTTGATTGAGCAGTTTTGAAACACTCTGTCTGTAGTAAATGCAACTGGACATTCGTAGCGCTAAGTGGCTAATAGTGGAAAAAAGAATATGTTCAAATATAAACTACACAGAAGCATTGTATGAAACTTCTTTCTGTTCTGTGCATTCAACTAACAGAGTTGAACCTTACTTTTGATTGAGCCTTTCTGAAACACTCTTTCTGTAGAAACTGCAATTGGACATTCTGAGCGCTAAGAGGCCTATATTGGGAAAAATAATATCTTCAAATAAAAACTACACAGAAGCTTTGTGTGAAACTTATTTCTGATATGTTCATTAAGCTAACAGAGTTAAACCATACTTTTGATTGCGCAGTTCTGAACACTCTTTCTGTAGAAAATGCAACTGGACATTCGTAGCGCTAAGTGGGTAATAGTGGAAAAAAGAATATGTTCAAATATAAACTACACAGAAGCATTGTATGAAACTTCTTTCTGTTCTGTGCATTCAACTAACAGAGTTGAACCTTACTTTTGATTGAGCCGTTCTGAAACACTCTTTCTGTAGAAACTGCAATTGGACATTCTGAGCGCTAAGAGGCCTATATTGGGAAAAGGAATGTCTACAAATAAAAACTACACAGAAGAATTGTGTGAAACTTCTTTCTGTTCTGTTTGTTCAACTAAAAGAGTTGAACCTTACTTTTGATTGAGCCTTTCTGAAACACTCTTTCTGTAGAAACTGCAATTGGACATTCTGAGTGCTAAGAGGCCTCTATTGGGAAAAATAATATCTTCAAATAAAAACTACACAGAAGCATTGTGTGAAACTTATTTCTGATATGTTCATTAAGCTAACAGAGTTAAACCATACTTTTGATTGCGCAGTTCTGAACACTCTTTCTGTAGAAAATTCAAGTGGACATTCGGAGCGCTAAGAGGGTAATAGTGGAAAAAGGAATATATTCAAATATAAACTACACAGTAGCATTCTGTGAAAATTCTTTCTGTTCTGTGCATTCAACTAACAGAGTTGAACCTTACTTTTGATTGAGCCGTTCTGAAACACTCTTTCTGTAGGAACTGCAATTGGACATGCTAAGCGCTAAGAGGCCTACATTGGGAAAAAGAATATCTTCAAATAAAAACTACACAGATGCATTCTGTGAAACTTATTTCTGATCTGTAAATTCAGTTAACAGAGATAAAACATATTTTTGATTGAGCAGTTATGAAACACTCTTTTTGTAGAAAATGCAAGTGGAGATTCGGAGCGCTAAGTGGGTAATAGTGGAAAAAGGAATGTCTTCAAATATAAACTACACAGAATCATTCGGTGAAACTTCTTTCTGATCTGTGCATTCAGCTAACAGAGTTAAACCATACTTTTGATTGAGCAGATCTGAACACTCTTTCTGTAGAAAATGCAACTGGACATTTGGAGCGCTAAGAGCGTAGTAGTGGAAAAAGGAATATATTCAAATATAAACTACACAGAAGCATTCTGTGAAACTTCTTTCTGATCTGAGCATTCAGCTAACAGAGTTAAACCATACTTTTGATTGAGTATTTTTGAAACACTCTGTCTGTAGAAAATGCAACTGGACATTCGCAGCTCTAAGTGGGTAATAGTGGAAAAAAGAATATGTTCAAATATAAACTACACAGAAGCATTGTATGAAACTTCTTTCTGTTCTGTGCATTCAACTAACAGAGTTGAACCTTACTTTTGATTGAGCCGTTCTGAAACACTCTTTCTGTAGAAACTGCAATTGGACATTCTGAGCGCTAAGAGGCCTATATTGGGAAAAAGAATGTCTACAAATAAAAACTACACAGAAGAATTGTGTGAAAATTCTTTCTGTTCTGTTTGTTCAACTAAAAGAGTTGAACCTTAGTTTTGATTGAGCCGTTCTGAAACACTCTTTCTGTAGAAAATGCAAGTGGAGATTCGGAGCGCTAAGAGGGTAATAGTGGAAAAAGTAATGTCTCCAAATATAAACTACACAGAATCATTCAGTGAAACTTCTTTCTGATCTGTGCATTCAGCTAACAGAGTTAAACCATACTTTTGGTTGAGCAGCTCTGAACACTCTGTCTGTAGAAAATTCAACTGGACATTCGTAGCGCTAAGTGGGTAATAGTGGAAAAAGGAATATATTCAAATATAAACTACACAGAAGCATTGTATGAAACTTCTTTCTGTTCTGTGCATTCAACTAACAGAGTTGAAACTTACTTTTGATTGGGCCTTCCTGAAACACTCTTTCTGTAGAAACTGCAATTGGACATTCTGAGTGCTAAGAGGCCTCTATTGGGAAAAATAATATCTTCAAATAAAAACTACACAGAAGCATTGTGTGAAACTTATTTCTGATATGTTCATTAAGCTAACAGAGTTAAACCATACTTTTGATTGCGCAGTTCTGAACACTCTTTCTGTAGAAAATGCAAGTGGACATTCGGAGCGCTAAGAGGGTAATAGTGGAAAAAGGAATATATTCAAATATAAACTACACAGTAGCATTCTGTGAAAATTCTTTCTGTTCTGTGCATTCAACTAACAGAGTTGAACCTTACTTTTGATTGAGCCGTTCTGAAACACTCTTTCTGTAGAAACTGCAATTGGACATGCTAAGCGCTAAGAGGCCTACATTGGGAAAAAGAATATCTTCAAATAAAAACTACACAGATGCATTCTGTGAAACTTATTTCTGATCTGTAAATTCAGTTAACAGAGATAAAACATATTTTTGATTGAGCAGTTAGGAAACACTCTTGTTGTAGAAAATGCAAGTGGAGATTCGGAGCGCTAAGAGGGTAATAGTGGAAAAAGGAATGTCTTCAAATATAAACTACACAGAATCATTCGGTGAAACTTCTTTCTGATCTGTGCATTCAGCTAACAGATTTAAACCATACTTTTGATTGAGCAGATCTGAACACTCTTTCTGTAGAAAATGCAACTGGACATTTGGAGCGCTAAGAGCGTAGTAGTGGAAAAAGGAATATATTCAAATATAAACTACACAGAAGCATTCTGTGAAACTTCTTTCTGATCTGAGCATTCAGCTAACAGAGTTAAACCATACTTTTGATTGAGCAGTTTTGAAACACTCTGTCTGTAGAAAATGCAACTGGACATTCGTAGCGCTATGTGGGTAATAGTGGAAAAAAGAATATGTTCAAATATAAACTACACAGAAGCATTGTATTAAACTTCTTTCTGTTCTGTGCATTCAACTAACAGAGTTGAACCTTACTTTTGATTGAGCCGTTCTGAAACACTCTTTCTGTAGAAACTGCAATTGGACATTCTGAGCGCTAAGAGGCCTATATTGGGAAAAAGAATGTCTACAAATAAAAACTACACAGAAGAATTGTGTGAAACTTCTTTCTGTTCTGTTTGTTCAACTAAAAGAGTTGAACCTTAGTTTTGATTGAGCCGTTCTGAAACACTCTTTCTGTAGAAAATGCAAGTGGAGATTCGGAGCGCTAAGAGGGTAATAGTGGAAAAAGGAATGTCTCCAAATATAAACTACACAGAATCATTCTGTGAAACTTCTTTCTGATCTGTGCATTCAGCTAACAGAGTTAAACCATACTTTTGGTTGAGCAGATCTGAACACTCTTTCTGTAGAAAATGCAACTGGACATTTGGAGCGCTAAGAGCGTAGTAGTGGAAAAAGGAATATATTCAAATATAAACTACACAGAAGCATTCTGTGAAAATTCTTTCTGATCTGAGCATTCAGCTAACAGAGTTAAACCATACTTTTGATTGAGCAGTTTTGAAACACTCTGTCCGTAGAAAATGCAACTAGACATTCGTAGCGCTAAGTGGGTAATAGTGGAAAAAAGAATATGTTCAAATATAAACTACACAGAAACATTGTATGAAACTTCTTTCTGTTCTGTGCATTCAACTAACAGAGTTGAACCTTACTTTTGATTGAGCCGTTCTGAAACACTCTTTCTGTAGAAACTGCAATTGTACATTCTGAGGGCTAAGAGGCCTATATTGGGAAAAAGAATGTCTACAAATAAAAACTACACAGAAGAATTGTGTGAAACTTCTTTCTGTTCTGTTTGTTCAACTAAAAGAGTTGAACCTTAGTTTTGATTGAGCCGTTCTGAAACACTCTTTCTGTAGAAAATGCAAGTGGAGATTCGGAGCGTTAAGAGGGTAATAGTGGAAAAAGGGATGTCTCCAAATATAAACTACACAGAATCATTCTGTGAAACTTCTTTCTGATCTGTGCATTCAGCTAACAGAGTTAAACCATACTTTTGGTTGAGCAGATCTGAACACTCTTTCTGTAGAAAATGCAACTGGACATTTGGAGCGCTAAGAGAGTAGGAGTGGAAAAAGGAATATATTCAAATATAAACTACACAGAAGCATTCTGTGAAACTTCTTTCTGATCTGAGCATTCAGCTAACAGAGTTAAACCATACTTTTGATTGAGCAGTTTTGAAACACTCTGTCTGTAGAAAATGCAACTGGACATTCGTAGCGCTAAGTGGGTAATAGTGGAAAAAAGAATATGTTCAAATATAAACTACACAGAAGCATTGTATGAAACTTCTTTCTGTTCTGTGCATTCAACTAACAGAGTTGAACCTTACTTTTGATTGAGCCTTTCTGAAACACTCTTTCTGTAGAAACTGCAATTGGACATTCTGAGCGCTAAGAGGCCTATACTGGGAAAAATAATATCTTCAAATAAAAACTACACAGAAGCATTGTGTGAAACTTATTTCTGATATGTTCATTAATCTAACAGAGTTAAACCATACTTTTGATTGCGCAGTTCTGAACACTCTTTCTGTAGAAAATGCAAGTGGACATTCGGAGCGCTAAGAGGGTAATAGTGGAAAAAGGAATATATTCAAATATAAACTACACAGTAGCATTCTGTGAAAATTCTTTCTGTTCTGTGCATTCAACTAACAGAGTTGAACCTTACTTTGATTGAGCCGTTCTGAAACACTCTTTCTGTAGAAACTGCAATTGGACATGCTAAGCGCTAAGAGGCCTACATTGGGAAAAAGAATATCTTCAAATAAAAACTACACAGATGCATTCTGTGAAACTTATTTCTGATCTGTAAATTCAGTTAACAGAGATAAAACATATTTTTGATTGAGCAGTTATGAAACACTCTTTTTGTAGAAAATGCAAGTGGAGATTCGGAGCGCTAAGTGGGTAATAGTGGAAAAAGGAATGTCTTCAAATATAAACTACACAGAATCATTCGGTGAAACTTCTTTCTGATCTGTGCATTCAGCTAACAGAGTTAAACCATACTTTTGATTGAGCAGATCTGAACACTCTTTCTGTAGAAAATGCAACTGGACAATTGGAGCGCTAAGAGCGTAGTAGTTTAAAAAGGAATATATTCAAATATAAACTACACAGAAGCATTCTGTGAAACTTCTTTCTGATCTGAGCATTCAGCTAACAGAGTTAAACCATACTTTTGATTGAGCAGTTTTGAAACACTCTGTCTGTAGAAAATGCAACTGGACATTCGCAGCGCTAAGTGGGTAATAGTGGAAAAAAGAATATGTTCAAATATAAACTACACAGAAGCATTGTATGAAACTTCTTTCTGTTCTGTGCATTCAACTAACAGAGTTGAACCTTACTTTTGATTGAGCCGTTCTGAAACACTCTTTCTGTAGAAACTGCAATTGGACATTCTGAGCGCTAAGAGGCCTATATTGGGAAAAAGAATGTCTACAAATAAAAACTACACAGAAGAATTGTGTGAAACTTCTTTCTGTTCTGTTTGTTCAACTAAAAGAGTTGAACCTTAGTTTTGATTGAGCCGTTCTGAAACACTCTTTCTGTAGAAAATGCAAGTGGAGATTCGGAGCGCTAAGAGGGTAATAGTGGAAAAAGGAATGCCTCCAAATATAAACTACACAGAATCATTCTGTGAAACTTCTTTCTGATCTGTGCATTCAGCTAACAGAGTTAAACCATACTTTTGGTTGAGCAGCTCTGAACACTCTTTCTGTAGAAAATGCAACTGGACATTTGGAGCGCTAAGAGAGTAGTAGTGGAAAAAGTAATATATTCAAATATAAACTACACAGAAGCATTCTGTGAAACTTCTTTCTGATCTGAGCATTCAGCTAACAGAGTTAAACCATACTTTTGATTGAGCAGTTTTGAAACACTCTGTCTGTAGAAAATGCAACTGGACATTCGTAGCGCTAAGTGGGTAATAGTGGAAAAAAGAATATGTTCAAATATAAACTACACAGAAGCATTGTATGAAACTTCTTTCTGTTCTGTGCATTCAACTAACAGAGTTGAACCTTACTTTTATTGAGCCTTTCTGAAACACTCTTTCTGTAGAAACTGCAATTGGACATTCTGAGCGCTAAGAGGCCTCTATTGGGAAAAATAATATCTTCAAATAAAAACTACACAGAAGCATTGTGTGAAACTTATTTCTGATATGTTCATTAAGCTAACAGAGTTAAACCATACTTTTGATTGCGCAGTTCTGAACACTCTTTCTGTAGAAAATGCAAGTGGACATTCGGAGCGCGAAGAGGGTAATAGTGGAAAAAGGAATATATTCAAATATAAACTACACAGTAGCATTCTGTGAAAATTCTTTCTGTTCTGTGCATTCAACTAACAGAGTTGAACCTTACTTTTGATTGAGCCGTTCTGAAACACTCTTTCTGTAGAAACTGCAATAGGACATGCTAAGCGCTAAGAGGCCTACATTGGGAAAAAGAATATCTTCAAATAAAAACTACACAGATGCATTCTGTGAAACTTATTTCTGATCTGTAAATTCAGTTAACAGAGATAAAACATATTTTTGATTGAGCAGTTATGAAACACTCTTTTTGTAGAAAATGCAAGTGGAGATTCGGAGCGCTAAGAGGGTAATAGTGGAAAAAGGAATGTCTTCAAATATAAACTACACAGAATCATTCGGTGAAACTTCTTTCTGATCTGTGCATTCAGCTAACAGAGTTAAACCATACTTTGATTGAGCAGATCTGAACACTCTTTCTGTAGAAAATGCAACTGGACATTTGGAGCGCTAAGAGCGTTGTAGTGGAAAAAGGAATATATTCAAATATAAACTACACAGAAGCATTCTGTGAAACTTCTTTCTGATCTGAGCATTCAGCTAACAGAGTTAAACCATACTTTTGATTGAGCAGTTTTGAAACACTCTGTCTGTAGAAAATGCAACTGGACATTCGCAGCGCTAAGTGGGTAATAGTGGAAAAAAGAATATGTTCAAATATAAACTACACAGAAGCATTGTATGAAACTTCTTTCTGTTCTGTGCATTCAACTAACAGAGTTGAACCTTACTTTTGATTGAGCCGTTCTGAAACACTCTTTCTGTAGAAACTGCAATTGGACATTCTGAGCGCTAAGAGGCCTATATTGGGAAAAAGAATGTCTACAAATAAAAACTACACAGAAGAATTGTGTGAAACTTCTTTCTGTTCTGTTTGTTCAACTAAAAGAGTTGAACCTTAGTTTTGATTGAGCCGTTCTGAAACACTCTTTCTGTAGAAAATGCAAGGGGAGATTCGGAGCGCTAAGAGGGTAATAGTGGAAAAAGGAATGTCTCCAAATATAAACTACACAGAATCATTCTGTGAAACTTCTTTCTGATCTGTGCATTCAGCTAACAGAGTTAAACCATACTTTTGGTTGAGCAGCTCTGAACACTCTTTCTGTAGAAAATGCAACTGGACATTTGGAGCGCTAAGAGAGTAGTAGTGGAAAAAGTAATATATTCAAATATAAACTACACAGAAGCATTCTGTGAAACTTCTTTCTGATCTGAGCATTCAGCTAACAGAGTTAAACCATACTTTTGATTGAGCAGTTTTGAAACACTCTGTCTGTAGAAGATGCAACTGGACATTCGTAGCGCTAAGTGGGTAATAGTGGAAAAAAAAATATGTTCAAATATAAACTACACAGAAGCATTGTATGAAAATACTTTCTTTTCTGTGCATTCAACTAACAGAGTTGAACCTTACTTTTGATTGAGCCTTTCTGAAACACTCTTTCTGTAGAAACTGCAATTGGACATTCTGAGCGCTAAGAGGCCTCTATTGGGAAAAATAATATCTTCAAATAAAAACTACACAGAAGCATTGTGTGAAACTTATTTCTGATATGTTCATTAAGCTAACAGAGTTAAACCATACTTTTGATTGCGCAGTTCTGAACACTCTTTCTGTAGAAAATGCAAGTGGACATTCGGAGCGCTAAGAGGGTAATAGTGGAAAAAGGAATATATTCAAATATTAACTACACAGTAGCATTCTGTGAAAATTCTTTCTGTTCTGTGCATTCAACTAACAGAGTTGAACCTTACTTTTGATTGAGCCGTTCTGAAACACTCTTTCTGTAGAAACTGCAATTGGACATGCTAAGCGCTAAGAGGCCTACATTGGGAAAAAGAATATCTTCAAATAAAAACTACACAGATGCATTCTGTGAAACTTATTTCTGATCTGTAAATTCAGTTAACAGAGATAAAACATATTTTTGATTGAGCAGTTATGAAACACTCTTTTTGTAGAAAATGCAAGTGGAGATTCGGAGCGCTAAGAGGGTAATAGTGGAAAAAGGAATGTCTTCAAATATAAACTACACAGAATCATTCGGTGAAACTTCTTTCTGATCTGTGCATTCAGCTAACAGAGTTAAACCATACTTTGATTGAGCAGATCTGAACACTCTTTCTGTAGAAAATGCAACTGGACATTTGGAGCGCTAAGAGCGTTGTAGTGGAAAAAGTAATATATTCAAATATAAACTACACAGAAGCATTCTGTGAAACTTCTTTCTGATCTGAGCATTCAGCTAACAGAGTTAAACCATACTTTTGATTGAGCAGTTTTGAAACACTCTGTCTGTAGAAAATGCAACTGGACATTCGTAGCGCTAAGTGGGTAATAGTGGAAAAAAGAATATGTTCAAATATAAACTACACAGAAGCATTGTATGAAACTTCTTTCTGTTCTGTGCATTCAACTAACAGAGTTGAACCTTAATTTTGATTGAGCCGTTCTGAAACACTCTTTCTGTAGAAACTGCAATTGGACATTCTGAGCGCTAAGAGGCCTATATTGGGAAAAAGAATGTCTACAAATAAAAACTACACAGAAGAATTGTGTGAAACTTCTTTCTGATATGTTCATTAAGCTAACAGAGTTAAACCATACTTTTGATTGCGCAGTTCTGAACACTCTTTCTGTAGAAAATGCAAGTGGACATTCGGAGCGCTAAGAGGGTAATAGTGGAAAAAGGAATATATTCAAATATAAACTACACAGTAGCATTCTGTGAAAATTCTTTCTGTTCTGTGCATTCAACTAACAGATTTGAACCTTACTTTTGATTGAGCCGTTCTGAAACACTCTTTCTGTAGAAACTGCAATTGGACATGCTAAGCGCTAAGAGGCCTACATTGGGAAAAAGAATATCTTCAAATAAAAACTACACAGATGCATTCTGTGAAACTTATTTCTGATCTGTAAATTCAGTTAACAGAGATAAAACATATTTTTGATTGAGCAGTTATGAAACACTCTTTTTGTAGAAAATGCAAGTGGAGATTCGGAGAGCTAAGAGGGTAATAGTGGAAAAAGGAATGTCTTCAAATATAAACTACACAGAATCATTCGGTGAAACTTCTTTCTGATCTGTGCATTCAGCTAACAGAGTTAAACCATACTTTGATTGAGCAGATCTGAACACTCTTTCTGTAGAAAATGCAACTGGACATTTGGAGCGCTAAGAGCGTTGTAGTGGAAAAAGGAATATATTCAAATATAAACTACACAGAAGCATTCTGTGAAACTTCTTTCTGATCTGAGCATTCAGCTAACAGAGTTAAACCATACTTTTGATTGAGCAGTTTTGAAACACTCTGTCTGTAGAAAATGCAACTGGACATTCGTAGCGCTAAGTGGGTAATAGTGGAAAAAAGAATATGTTCAAATATAAACTACACAGAAACATTGTATGAAACTTCTTTCTGTTCTGTGCATTCCACTAACAGAGTTGAACCTTACTTTTGATTGAGCCGTTCTGAAACACTCTTTCTGTAGAAACTGCAATTGGACATTCTGAGCGCTAAGAGGCCTAGATTGGGAAAAAGAATGTCTACAAATAAAAACTACACAGAAGAATTGTGTGAAACTTCTTTCTGTTCTGTTTGTTCAACTAAAAGAGTTGAACCTTAGTTTTGATTGAGCCGTTCTGAAACACTGTTTCTGTAGAAAATGCAAGTGGAGATTCGGAGCGCTAAGAGGGTAATAGAGGAAAAAGGAATGTCTCCAAATATAAACTACACAGAATCATTCTGTGAAACTTCTTTCTGATCTGTGCATTCAGCTAACAGAGTTAAACCATACTTTTGATTGAGCAGATATGAACACTCTTTCTGTAGAAAATGCAACTGGACATTTGGAGCGCTAAGAGTGTAGTAGTGGAAAAAGGAATATATTCAAATATAAACTACACAGAAGCATTCTGTGAAACTTCTTTCTGATCTGAGCATTCAGCTAACAGAGTTAAACCATACTTTTGATTGAGCAGTTTTGAAACACTCTGTCTGTAGAAAATGCAACTGGACATTCGTAGCGCTAAGTGGGTAATAGTGGAAAAAAGAATATGTTCAAATATAAACTACACAGAAGCATTGTATGAAACTTCTTTCTGTTCTGTGCATTCAACTAACAGAGTTGAACCTTACTTTTGATTGAGCCGTTCTGAAACACTCTTTCTGTAGAAACTGCAATTGGACATTCTGAGCGCTAAGAGGCCTCTATTGGGAAAAATAATATCTTCAAATAAAAACTACACAGAAGCATTGTGTGAAACTTATTTCTGATATGTTCATTAAGCTAACAGAGTTAAACCATACTTTTGATTGCGCAGTTCTGAACACTCTTTCTGTAGAAAATGCAAGTGGACATTCGGAGCGCTAAGAGGGTAATAGTGGAAAAAGTAATATATTCAAATATAAACTACATAGTAGCATTCTGTGAAAATTCTTTCTGTTCTGTGCATTCAACTAACAGAGTTGAAACTTACTTTTGATTGAGCCGTTCTGAAACACTCTTTCTGTAGAAACTGCAATTGGACATGCTAAGCGCTAAGAGGCCTACATTGGGAAAAAGAATATCTTCAAATAAAAACTACACAGATGCATTCTGTGAAACTTATTTCTGATCTGTAAATTCAGTTAACAGAGATAAAACCTATTTTTGATTGAGCATTTATGAAACACTCTTTTTGTAGAAAATGCAAGTGGAGATTCGGAGCGCTAAGTGGGTAATAGTGGAAAAAGGAATGTCTTCAAATATAAACTACACAGAATCATTCGGTGAAACTTCTTTCTGATCTGTGCATTCGGCTAAAGGAGTTAAACCATACTTTTGATTGAGCAGATCTGAACACTCTTTCTGTAGAAAATGCAACTGGACATTTGGAGCGCTAAGAGCGTAGTAGTGGAAAAAGGAATATATTCAAATATAAACTACACAGAAGCATTCTGTGAAACTTCATTCTGATCTGAGCATTCTGCTAACAGAGTTAAACCATACTTTTGATTGAGCAGTTTTGAAACACTCTGTCTGTAGAAAATGCAACTGGACATTCGTAGCGCTAAGTGGGTAATAGTGGAAAAAAGAATATGTTCAAATATAAACTACACAGAAGCATTGTATGAAACTTCTTTCTGTTCTGTGCATTCAACTAACAGAGTTGAACCTTACTTTTGATTGAGCCGTTCTGAAACACTCTTTCTGTAGAAACTGCAATTGGACATTCTGAGCGCTAAGAGGCCTCTATTGGGAAAAATAATATCTTCAAATAAAAACTACACAGAAGCATTTTGTGAAACTTATTTCTGATATGTTCATTAAGCTAACAGGGTTAAACCATACTTTTGATTGCGCAGTTCTGAACACTCTTTCTGTAGAAAATGCAAGTGGACATTCGGAGCACTAAGAGGGTAATAGTGGAAAAAGGAATATATTCAAATATAAACTACACAGTAGCATTCTGTGAAAATTCTTTCTGTTCTGTGCATTCAACTAACAGAGTTGAACCTTACTTTTGATTGAGCCGTTCTGAAACACTCTTTCTGTAGAAACTGCAATTGGACATGCTAAGCGCTAAGAGGCCTACATTGGGAAAAAGAATATCTTCAAATAAAAACTACACAGATGCATTCTGTGAAACTTATTTCTGATCTGTAAATTCAGTTAACAGAGATAAAACATATTTTTGATTGAGCAGTTAGGAAACACTCTTGTTGTAGAAAATGCAAGTGGAGATTCGGAGCGCTAAGAGGGTAATAGTGGAAAAAGGAATGTCATCAAATATAAACTGCACAGAATCATTCGGTGAAACTACTTTCTGATCTGTGCATTCAGCTAACAGAGTTAAAAAATACTTTGATTGAGCAGATCTGAATACTCTTTCTGTATAAAATGCAACTGGACATTTGGAGCGCTAAGAGCGTTGTAGTGGAAAAAGGAATATATTCAAATATAAACTACACAGAAGCATTCTGTGAAACTTCTTTCTGATCTGAGCATTCACCTAACAGAGTTAAACCATACTTTTGATTGAGCAGTTTTGAAACACTCTGTCTGTAGAAAATGCAACTGGACATTCGTAGCGCTAAGTGGGTAATAGTGGAAAAAAGAATATGTTCAAATAGAAACTACACAGAAGCATTGTATGAAACTTCTTTCTGTTCTGTGCATTCAACTAACAGAGTTGAACCTTACTTTTGATTGAGCCGTTCTGAAACACTCTTTCTGTAGAAACTGCAATTGGACATTCTGAGCGCTAAGAGGCCTAGATTGGGAAAAAGAATGTCTACAAATAAAAACTACACAGAAGAATTGTGTGAAACTTCTTTCTGTTCTGTTTGTTCAACTAAAAGAGTTGAAACTTAGTTTTGATTGAGCCGTTCTGAAACACTCTTTCTGTAGAAAATGCAAGTGGAGATTCGGAGCGCTAAGAGGGTAATAGTGGAAAAAGGAATGTCTCCAAATATAAACTACACAGAATCATTCTGTGAATCTTCTTTCTGATCTGTGCATTCAGCTAACAGAGTTAAACCATACTTTTGGTTGAGCAGATCTGAACACTCTTTCTGTAGGAAATGCAACTGGACATTTGGAGCGCTAAGAGAGTAGTAGTGGAAAAAGGAATATATTCAAATATAAACTACACAGAAGCATTCTGTGAAACTTCTTTCTGATCTGAGCATTCAGCTAACAGAGTTAAACCATACTTTTGATTGAGCAGTTTTGAAACACTCTGTCTGTAGAAAATGCAACTGGACATTCGTAGCGCTAAGTGGGTAATAGTGGAAAAAAAGAATATGTTCAAATATAAACTACACAGAAGCATTTTATGAAACTTCTTTCTGTTCTGTGCATTCAACTAACAGAGTTGAACCTTACGTTTGATTGAGCCTTTCTGAAACACTCTTTCTGTAGAAACTGCAATTGGACATTCTGAGCGCTAAGAGGCCTCTATTGGGAAAAATAATATCTTCAAATAAAAACTACACAGAAGCATTGTGTGAAACTTATTTCTGATATGTTCATTAAGCTAACAGAGTTAAACCATACTTTTGATTGCGCAGTTCTGAACACTCTTTCTGTAGAAAATGCAACTGGACATTCGGAGCGCTAAGAGGGTAATAGTGGAAAAAGGAATGTATTCAAATATAAACTACACAGTAGCATTCTGTGAAAATTCTTTCTGTTCTGTGCATTCAACTAACAGATTTGAACCTTACTTTTGATTGAGCCGTTCTGAAACACTCTTTCTGTAGAAACTGCAATTGGACATGCTAAGCGCTAAGAGGCCTACATTGGGAAAAAGAATATCTTCAAATAAAAACTACACAGATGCATTCTGTGAAACTTATTTCTGATCTGTAAATTCAGTTAACAGAGATAAAACATATTTTTGATTGAGCAGTTACGAAACACTCTTTTTGTAGAAAATGCAAGTGGAGATTCGGAGCGCTAAGAGGGTAATAGTGGAAAAAGGAATGTCTTCAAATATAAACTACACAGAATCATTCGGTGAAACTTCTTTCTGATCTGTGCATTCAGCTAACAGAGTTAAACCATACTTTGATTGAGCAGATCTGAATACTCTTTCTGTATAAAATGCAACTGGACATTTTTAGCGCTAAGAGCGTTGTAGTGGAAAAAGGAATATATTCAAATATAAACTACACAGAAGCATTCTGTGAAACTTCTTTCTGATCTGAGCATTCACCTAACAGAGTTAAACCATACTTTTGATTGAGCAGTTTTGAAACACTCTGTCTGTAGAAAATGCAACTGGACATTCGTAGCGCTAAGTGGGTAATAGTGGAAAAAAGAATATGTTCAAATAGAAACTACACAGAAGCATTGTATGAAACTTCTTTCTGTTCTGTGCATTCAACTAACAGAGTTGAACCTTACTTTTGATTGAGCCGTTCTGAAACACTCTTTCTGTAGAAACTGCAATTGGACATTCTGAGCGCTAAGAGGCCTAGATTGGGAAAAAGAATGTCTACAAATAAAAACTACACAGAAGAATTGTGTGAAACTTCTTTCTGTTCTGTTTGTTCAACTAAAAGAGTTGAAACTTAGTTTTGATTGAGCCGTTCTGAAACACTCTTTCTGTAGAAAATGCAAGTGGAGATTCGGAGCGCTAAGAGGGTAATAGTGGAAAAAGGAATGTCTCCAAATATAAACTACACAGAATCATTCTGTGAATCTTCTTTCTGATCTGTGCATTCAGCTAACAGAGTTAAACCATACTTTTGGTTGAGCAGATCTGAACACTCTTTCTGTAGGAAATGCAACTGGACATTTGGAGCGCTAAGAGAGTAGTAGTGGAAAAAGGAATATATACAAATATAAACTACACAGAATCATTCTGTGAAACTTCTTTCTGATCTGAGCATTCAGCTAACAGAGTTAAACCATACTTTTGATTGAGCAGTTTTGAAACACTCTGTCTGTAGAAAATGCAACTGGACATTCGTAGCGCTAAGTGGGTAATAGTGGAAAAAAAGAATATGTTCAAATATAAACTACACAGAAGCATTTTATGAAACTTCTTTCTGTTCTGTGCATTCAACTAACAGAGTTGAACCTTACGTTTGATTGAGCCTTTCTGAAACACTCTTTCTGTAGAAACTGCAATTGGACATTCTGAGCGCTAAGAGGCCTCTATTGGGAAAAATAATATCTTCAAATAAAAACTACACAGAAGCATTGTGTGAAACTTATTTCTGATATGTTCATTAAGCTAACAGAGTTAAACCATACTTTTGATTGCGCAGTTCTGAACACTCTTTCTGTAGAAAATGCAACTGGACATTCGGAGCGCTAAGAGGGTAATAGTGGAAAAAGGAATGTATTCAAATATAAACTACACAGTAGCATTCTGTGAAAATTCTTTCTGTTCTGTGCATTCAACTAACAGATTTGAACCTTACTTTTGATTGAGCCGTTCTGAAACACTCTTTCTGTAGAAACTGCAATTGGACATGCTAAGCGCTAAGAGGCCTACATTGGGAAAAAGAATATCTTCAAATAAAAACTACACAGATGCATTCTGTGAAACTTATTTCTGATCTGTAAATTCAGTTAACAGAGATAAAACATATTTTTGATTGAGCAGTTATGAAACACTCTTTTTGTAGAAAATGCAAGTGGAGATTCGGAGCGCTAAGAGGGTAATAGTGGAAAAAGGAATGTCTTCAAATATAAACTACACAGAATCATTCGGTGAAACTTCTTTCTGATCTGTGCATTCAGCTAACAGAGTTAAACCATACTTTGATTGAGCAGATCTGAATACTCTTTCTGTATAAAATGCAACTGGACATTTGGAGCGCTAAGAGCGTTGTAGTGGAAAAAGGAATATATTCAAATATAAACTACACAGAAGCATTCTGTGAAACTTCTTTCTGATCTGTGCATTCACCTAACAGAGTTAAACCATACTTTTGATTGAGCAGTTTTGAAACACTCTGTCTGTAGAAAATGCAACTGGACATTCGTAGCGCTAAGTGGGTAATAGTGGAAAAAAGAATATGTTCAAATAGAAACTACACAGAAGCATTGTATGAAACTTCTTTCTGTTCTGTGCATTCAACTAACAGAGTTGAACCTTACTTTTGATTGAGCCGTTCTGAAACACTCTTTCTGTAGAAACTGCATTTGGACATTCTGAGCGCTAAGAGGCCTAGATTGGGAAAAAGAATGTCTACAAATAAAAACTACACAGAAGAATTGTGTGAAACTTCTTTCTGTTCTGTTTGTTCAACTAAAAGAGTTGAAACTTAGTTTTGATTGAGCCGTTCTGAAACACTCTTTCTGTAGAAAATGCAAGTGGAGATTCGGAGCGCTAAGAGGGTAATAGTGGAAAAAGGAATGTCTCCAAATATAAACTACACAGAATCATTCTGTGAATCTTCTTTCTGATCTGTGCATTCAGCTAACAGAGTTAAACCATACTTTTGGTTGAGCAGATCTGAACACTCTTTCTGTAGGAAATGCAACTGGACATTTGGAGCGCTAAGAGAGTAGTAGTGGAAAAAGGAATATATTCAAATATAAACTACACAGAAGCATTCTGTGAAACTACTTTCTGATCTGAGCATTCAGCTAACAGAGTTAAACCATACTTTTGATTGAGCAGTTTTGAAACACTCTGTCTGTAGAAAATGCAACTGGACATTCGTAGCGCTAAGTGGGTAATAGTGGAAAAAAAGAATATGTTCAAATATAAACTACACAGAAGCATTTTATGAAACTTCTTTCTGTTCTGTGCATTCAACTAACAGAGTTGAACCTTACGTTTGATTGAGCCTTTCTGAAACACTCTTTCTGTAGAAACTGCAATTGGACATTCTGAGCGCTAAGAGGCCTCTATTGGGAAAAATAATATCTTCAAATAAAAACTACACAGAAGCATTGTGTGAAACTTATTTCTGATATGTTCATTAAGCTAACAGAGTTAAACCATACTTTTGATTGCGCAGTTCTGAACACTCTTTCTGTAGAAAATGCAACTGGACATTCGGAGCGCTAAGAGGGTAATAGTGGAAAAAGGAATGTATTCAAATATAAACTACACAGTAGCATTCTGTGAAAATTCTTTCTGTTCTGTGCATTCAACTAACAGATTTGAACCTTACTTTTGATTGAGCCGTTCTGAAACACTCTTTCTGTAGAAACTGCAATTGGACATGCTAAGCGCTAAGAGGCCTACATTGGGAAAAAGAATATCTTCAAATAAAAACTACACAGATGCATTCTGTGAAACTTATTTCTGATCTGTAAATTCAGTTAACAGAGATAAAACATATTTTTGATTGAGCAGTTACGAAACACTCTTTTTGTAGAAAATGCAAGTGGAGATTCGGAGCGCTAAGAGGGTAATAGTGGAAAAAGGAATGTCTTCAAATATAAACTACACAGAATCATTCGGTGAAACTTCTTTCTGATCTGTGCATTCAGCTAACAGAGTTAAACCATACTTTGATTGAGCAGATCTGAATACTCTTTCTGTATAAAATGCAACTGGACATTTTTAGCGCTAAGAGCGTTGTAGTGGAAAAAGGAATATATTCAAATATAAACTACACAGAAGCATTCTGTGAAACTTCTTTCTGATCTGAGCATTCACCTAACAGAGTTAAACCATACTTTTGATTGAGCAGTTTTGAAACACTCTGTCTGTAGAAAATGCAACTGGACATTCGTAGCGCTAAGTGGGTAATAGTGGAAAAAAGAATATGTTCAAATAGAAACTACACAGAAGCATTGTATGAAACTTCTTTCTGTTCTGTGCATTCAACTAACAGAGTTGAACCTTACTTTTGATTGAGCCGTTCTGAAACACTCTTTCTGTAGAAACTGCAATTGGACATTCTGAGCGCTAAGAGGCCTAGATTGGGAAAAAGAATGTCTACAAATAAAAACTACACAGAAGAATTGTGTGAAACTTCTTTCTGTTCTGTTTGTTCAACTAAAAGAGTTGAAACTTAGTTTTGATTGAGCCGTTCTGAAACACTCTTTCTGTAGAAAATGCAAGTGGAGATTCGGAGCGCTAAGAGGGTAATAGTGGAAAAAGGAATGTCTCCAAATATAAACTACACAGAATCATTCTGTGAATCTTCTTTCTGATCTGTGCATTCAGCTAACAGAGTTAAACCATACTTTTGGTTGAGCAGATCTGAACACTCTTTCTGTAGGAAATGCAACTGGACATTTGGAGCGCTAAGAGAGTAGTAGTGGAAAAAGGAATATATACAAATATAAACTACACAGAATCATTCTGTGAAACTTCTTTCTGATCTGAGCATTCAGCTAACAGAGTTAAACCATACTTTTGATTGAGCAGTTTTGAAACACTCTGTCTGTAGAAAATGCAACTGGACATTCGTAGCGCTAAGTGGGTAATAGTGGAAAAAAAGAATATGTTCAAATATAAACTACACAGAAGCATTTTATGAAACTTCTTTCTGTTCTGTGCATTCAACTAACAGAGTTGAACCTTACGTTTGATTGAGCCTTTCTGAAACACTCTTTCTGTAGAAACTGCAATTGGACATTCTGAGCGCTAAGAGGCCTCTATTGGGAAAAATAATATCTTCAAATAAAAACTACACAGAAGCATTGTGTGAAACTTATTTCTGATATGTTCATTAAGCTAACAGAGTTAAACCATACTTTTGATTGCGCAGTTCTGAACACTCTTTCTGTAGAAAATGCAACTGGACATTCGGAGCGCTAAGAGGGTAATAGTGGAAAAAGGAATGTATTCAAATATAAACTACACAGTAGCATTCTGTGAAAATTCTTTCTGTTCTGTGCATTCAACTAACAGATTTGAACCTTACTTTTGATTGAGCCGTTCTGAAACACTCTTTCTGTAGAAACTGCAATTGGACATGCTAAGCGCTAAGAGGCCTACATTGGGAAAAAGAATATCTTCAAATAAAAACTACACAGATGCATTCTGTGAAACTTATTTCTGATCTGTAAATTCAGTTAACAGAGATAAAACATATTTTTGATTGAGCAGTTATGAAACACTCTTTTTGTAGAAAATGCAAGTGGAGATTCGGAGCGCTAAGAGGGTAATAGTGGAAAAAGGAATGTCTTCAAATATAAACTACACAGAATCATTCGGTGAAACTTCTTTCTGATCTGTGCATTCAGCTAACAGAGTTAAACCATACTTTGATTGAGCAGATCTGAATACTCTTTCTGTATAAAATGCAACTGGACATTTGGAGCGCTAAGAGCGTTGTAGTGGAAAAAGGAATATATTCAAATATAAACTACACAGAAGCATTCTGTGAAACTTCTTTCTGATCTGTGCTTTCACCTAACAGAGTTAAACCATACTTTTGATTGAGCAGTTTTGAAACACTCTGTCTGTAGAAAATGCAACTGGACATTCGTAGCGCTAAGTGGGTAATAGTGGAAAAAAGAATATGTTCAAATAGAAACTACACAGAAGCATTGTATGAAACTTCTTTCTGTTCTGTGCATTCAACTAACAGAGTTGAACCTTACTTTTGATTGAGCCGTTCTGAAACACTCTTTCTGTAGAAACTGCAATTGGACATTCTGAGCGCTAAGAGGCCTTGATTGGGAAAAAGAATGTCTACAAATAAAAACTACACAGAAGAATTGTGTGAAACTTCTTTCTGTTCTGTTTGTTCAACTAAAAGAGTTGAAACTTAGTTTTGATTGAGCCGTTCTGAAACACTCTTTCTGTAGAAAATGCAAGTGGAGATTCGGAGCGCTAAGAGGGTAATAGTGGAAAAAGGAATGTCTCCAAATATAAACTACACAGAATCATTCTGTGAATCTTCTTTCTGATCTGTGCATTCAGCTAACAGAGTTAAACCATACTTTTGGTTGAGCAGATCTGAACACTCTTTCTGTAGGAAATGCAACTGGACATTTGGAGCGCTAAGAGAGTAGTAGTGGAAAAAGGAATATATTCAAATATAAACTACACAGAAGCATTCTGTGAAACTTCTTTCTGATCTGAGCATTCAGCTAACAGAGTTAAACCATACTTTTGATTGAGCAGTTTTGAAACACTCTGTCTGTAGAAAATGCAACTGGACATTCGTAGCGCTAAGTGGGTAATAGTGGAAAAAATAATATGTTCAAATAGAAACTACACAGAAGCATTGTATGAAACTTCTTTCTGTTCT